>NW_015552595.1:80008-105098 GCF_001515605.1 Sinocyclocheilus anshuiensis | reverse complement strand
CTCTCTCTCTCGCTCTCTCTCTCTCTCTCTCTCTCTCTCTCTCTCTCTCTCTCTCTCTCTCTCTCTCTCTCTCTTGTTGATGTGCCCTGTGCTGACAGGCAGACTGGGTTTTGTTGTTGGTCTTTTGTTCAGTTTCACAACAAAATCACTAGTCTTCCACGCAGCATCGCAGGGCAGGAGGGTGGTGCTTCAGTCGTGTGTCTGCAGGAGAGAAGACAATCAACAACAGAGAGGTTTACTGAGAGCTGAATACAGCAGTGAGCATCAAATCATTTACATCTGTCACAGTAGCATCATCTGAAGAGTCACATCTGATCACAAAAGCACGAACTGACCACATTTTCACCTTCATTAATATTTTATTTATCATTCATAAAGTTCTTTTGCATCAGCTTTACTCTACTGAACTTTGCTCTGCTAAATGAGAAAGACAAATCAACATCAGGATGGGGATGTGACCCAAAATAACGAGCTGTGGGTTCATTTAATGTCTTAAAGGGGTCATATGATGCGATTTCAATTTTTCCTTTCTCTTTGGAGTGTTACAAGCTCTTGGTGCATAAAGAAGATCTGTACAGTTGCAAAGACTAAAGTCTCAAATCCAAAGAGATATTCTTTATAAAAGTTCAGTCAGCCACGCCTACCTAAAACGGCTCGTTCTAACACGCCCCCACATGTCTACCTCACTATGTGGGAAGATTTGCATAACGCCGCCCAAATGTTCACGCAAAGAAAGAAGGCGTAACTTTTATTCTCGCTGTAGTATTGTTGCTGCCGCCATGTCGTGAAGGCGCTGTGTGCTTCGTTGTGAAAGCGAAACTACTTTGTTTGGCCTTCCAAAAGAGGACACGACTAGAAATCAGTGGTTAAGTTGTATTTACAACACTGTTCCAGAACACTTCAACCCAAATATTCAGATGTGTGTAGCACATTTTATGGAGGACTGTTTCCTGATCCTGGGAGAGTAGACTACAATGCCGGCAGTTCTGACCACTTGCCACTGATGATTCAAACATGAGTTTTGAGCAGTGTAGAGTAGCACTTGTTTGTCATTTGTGGGCCATGTCTGCATCACAAATGCAGACATGGTTTTATGTTTACGCGGCACGATGCAACGCAACACATAAAAAGACTGTATAAGTCATTATAATCCATAATTATGTCCCCACTGGATGCAACGAATGCCTCGTTTATAATGGGTTTTAATGTTTTTGTCTCGTTGCTCCGGCCGGGCAGGGCATCATCACAGTATGGTGAGGGGCGTAACATTTCCGTCACACGCTTGAGGTATTCGGCCAATCACAACGCACTGGATAGCTGGCCAATCACAGCACACCTCGCTTTTCAGACCGATGAGCTTTGTAAAAATCGACGCGTTTCAGAAAGGCGGGGCATAGAGGAGAAACAATAATGTACAGTATGTGGAAAATAATGTGTTTTTTAACTTTAAACCACATAAACACATTCCATTACACCAAATACACTAAATTATGTTCTTTTTAGAAACATCATATGACCCCTTTAATTTAATATCTCAGTGATGCACTCTTTATGTTCTATATTATTAATCTGAGTATTGTGTCACTGTTTGTAAATGTTAATCATTATGCTAATAAAGCGGTTTCCTCTGAAGATGAAAAGAGGAGCGTCTGTCTGTCAGTAAATGAGAAGAAAGACAATCGTGCTGATTTCAGCGAATCCAGAGCAGATCCAGTGTTTGTTTCTTCCATGAATGTGTGATAATGAGACTGGTGTCCATATGAACAGCATTATATCAGTCGCATCTGATGCTCCTCGTGTGTTTCAGCGCTGCAGGAGAGAGAGACAGAGAGAGAGAGAGAGAGAGAGAGAGAGAGATCTTCAACATCTACATCAATCAATTGGCCAATGCTTTAGAACATGCTCCCATTCAAGGTCTCACTCTCCATGACACAGAGATAAAGTGTCTTCTTTACGCAGACGACCTGCTTCTCCTGTCGCCCACTAAAGAAGGGCTTCAGGACAGCCTGAATCTGCTGGAGGATTACTGTCAGACCTGGGCCCTGACAGTCAACCTCCAAAAAACTAAAGTCATGATCTTCCAGAAACGCTCCAGACCTCAGGGACTAACACACACATTCACACTATCACACAGAACCATTGAAACCACAAAAACATACACTTACCTCGGCCTAAAAATTACTCCAACAGGTAACTTCACTTTGGCTGTGAATGAGCTCAAAGAGAAAGCTCAAAGGACTTTCTATGCCATCAAAAGATCAGTTAAAATTGACATCCCAATCCAAATCTGGCTCAAACTTTGAACCAATTGTATTATACGGCAGTGAAGTCTGGGGTCCACCTATAAAATTAGATTTTTTTAAACTGGGATTTCTGTAAAAGAATACTCAAAGTCCAAAGAAAAACACCAAATAACGGATGCAGGGCAGAATTAGGCCAATACCCTCTCCTTCTAAACATCCAAAAAAGAGCCATCAAATTCTGGAAACACCTAAAGACAAGTGACCCCAGCACATACCATTATAAAGCCCTGAAACACCAAGAGCTGAGCCTCACGAAGAGTCCCCTCCTTCAGCTGGTGCTGAGACTGACAGAGATCAGCCAGCCTCAGAACTCACACTCACTCTCAACCATTCGGCCCACACAGATCATCAACACAGAGAAACACAAGTACATCACCCATTGGACAAACACCATTAAAAACCAGCACAAACTAGAATGTTATTCGGCACTAAATCGAGAGTACACCACAGCAAGCTACCTGAGCACAGTGACTGATGTGAAACTCAGGAAAACACTGACGATGTACAGACTCAGCGAGCACAGTCTGTCTGTAGAGATACTATCCCAAAATTAATCAAATATTTCCCCAATTTATCATTTGTAGCCCAACCGAAAAACTTGTTTTCATTCTCGGCGAAAAAGCCAAATGTGCAAATATTGCTGCAAAATTAGTAGCATCGTGCCATGACCTGAGGGACAAACACAATCCAGAAACACACAGCCAGTAGACACACTCTCACAGACCAGAACTGTAATACTGTTACACGTGTACATAATGTCCAGCAGTTGCTACAGGAAAATCGTTATTATTATTATTATATATGTATCTTTGGACATATATGACATTTCCATATTAGTTATATATTACATATTAGTTATAATAGATAAATAAATGTTAAGATGCTCTAATGTAAATGTTCAGATGTTAAACCATTCTCTTTTTTGTCTTAATGCTTTGGCAATACATATACATATTTTTGTCATACCAATAAAGCTATTTGAATTGAATTGAATTTAATTGAATTGAATTGAGAGAGACAGAGAGACAGAGACAGAGAGAGAGAGAGAGAGAGCGAGCAGGGGATTGTGGGGGATGGTCTCCATCTCGGAGTGGTTTCTGCTGCTCTATACTGGATCTCATCAGCATCTGTGCTGCTCTCTGAGCTTCTCTGAATGCTCGCAGTTCTTTCTTTATAATTGTATCCGCGATGCATCAAAGACATTCACTTTCACACACACACACACACACAATAGACTGTAAAAAAGACCGTTTAGTGAGAAAATCTAAGTGATGTTTGGCTGTGCACGACTCACCAGCACAATGCCAGATTCTAACGCGTTTCTAGGGTACTGTAGCTGGTTGCTAGGTGTCTGTTTACAGTCTGGAGTCTCAGTTCCTCATTCATGGCATTTTTTCCCCCACCTTTTCTGAGCATCACTTTGTAAAGCAGCAGCACAGGGATTCACAAACGGTTTCATCACTAGTACTAGTGAAGCCTGACTAGTAGTGATGATACTAATGAATCAGTGGATGCTCAGAATGGCAGCTGAAGAGCAAACACTCGGCACCTGTTGCACAAAGAGCTGGAGCTCCTGAGGCCCGATGCACGAATGATGAGAGATGGAGTGAAAGAAATACACAACTGAATGCGTGTAAGAAACCGATGTGATGTCAATGACGCTCACGGACGCCTCGATCAAACAATAAACGCGACTGATCTCTCTCACTCACCTTCCTCTTCCTCATCTTCATCTCCGGATCAACAGGTGATGCTGCGGCTCGAGTCAGGCACGGCACCGGAGCGCTGGCGGGAGTCTCGAGGAGTGTTTATATAGAGATCATCCGCCGTGACGAGCCACATCAGCCAATCAGGAGCCCTCTCCAGGACTGTACGGCGCTTACTATCTCCCAAACCACACGAAACCAGCTCATCATCACCTTCATCATCCTCATCACAATTACATGCTTTCCATTTTCACTATGAATTACTCATATGTCGTCATAGACACAACATATTATTGATCAATGAGTCAAATGACAAATCGATTTTAAACATGCTGTTTTGTCACCAAATTCATGCTTGATTTGTGTAACTGAGTAAATTCCTCTTCCTGTCATCCCAATTCAACTTCCTGTGCGTTTTGGCCAATTCAAATTCACACTCTTGAACTGAAACGAAGCTGAACTTTCTCTGAGGTAAAGATGCTGTTTTCAGGGATTTTTCTGGTGTCTCTGAGTGCTGATGGAGTAAATGATGATGAAACTCAGTGACTGAATCAGAATTATTTCTGCAGGAAAACAAGAACAATAATCAAACAGCAGAAACGAGTAGAGCTTGTGAGGAAAGCAGTCAGCAAATAGACAAAGAAGAGCAACAAAATGCATTTTTAAAATGCAGTTTAAATTGTAACTATGTTTTAAAACATACATTTCATAAGTATTTTAAATATGTATTTATTTTTTAAACTTATTTTAACTTCACATGAATTAGATTTGTTTATCGATTTAAAAATGTATTTATCATTTCCATCTTTAAATTATAAGCAACATCTTCATTTGATTTTTAAGTGTACGTTTAGGACAGTGAGACAGACGCATTGATGATAAACATTGATTCACTGACGGTAATTGATGAATATGGGTAATAACTGACTGAATGCACAGTGAAATATGAATGTAAGCGTGTCAGAAGAGCAGCTGCAGCCGTCTAATGAAGAGCTTTATTAGCATGTGAATCATCATATCACATACTCCAGACCTACACATAATTCAGTCAGCTGGCCTTTATTGTTGAAGATGTTTGAGGAGAGCTATGATCTGATGATGCTGTAAGAGATCCAGAGCTGATGGAGGCTCTTATGCTCGTCAGGAACCCGAGTCTTACAGGAATGTTGCATTATGGGGGATCTGAAGTGCTCTCTTACACTCAGGAGGAGACGGAGCCCTCTGCTGGATGCTCTTGTGATGTTGATGATTGATGCTCATTTCATTCATGATCATGATTATGATGTGTTGCGAATCAATATTTTGGAAATGTGATCTATTATCCCATTTCTGCTCAGACGCACCATTTTCACCTGCTGGACCAGAAAAACTCCCACAGACCAGAAGATCACAGAGACTCCTGAAGACCAGATGGGAAGAAAAACCCAGAAACATCAGAACATTGTAGCATCCACATCAACACACTAACAACACCAACCTGCAAAAGCAGCTTAGCAACACCCCGGCAACCGCCCACAACACCTGAGCATCACAGAAACACTGCTTTCATGCTGGATCTGTTCTCATCAGAGCTGCAGAGCACAGAAACGGTTGACCTTTTCTAACCACACGTGGAGCTGCAGGAAACAGGAAGTAATTCCTCACTCTGACACGCTAAAGAGAGAGGGAACAGGTTACGTTTGGGAATATTACGCCCGTTCATCAGCTCTGTGATGCTGTAATGGTGTTTCTGTCATCTCTGCTCCTGCTTTCACTGTATGGATGTGCTTTCGTGCGTTTGCCAGACGCTTTTATCCAAACTGTATTGCATTGCATTCAAAGTCTACATTTATCAAGCGCATGCATTCACACCCATGACCTTCTGTAGTGTTCTGCTGAACATCCGTCACACGGTTTCACGCTCAGGTGAACTGTAACCCGGTAAATGTCCGTTCTTCAGCTGAACACAAAGACTGCAGATGAAGCTGATCCGCACAATGAGCAGGTTCTGGTGTGACTCTGTGTGTCTCAGCGGGAGAAGAGCAGGATTACGCTGGTGTGATCACACTCTCTTTCTCAGTCTCATTAACAAACACCTGCTGCAGAGACTCATCTCGGATCACACCGGATCTGAAATCAGATGCTGATACCACGCTATTGTGTGCTGCAATCCTAAATGACTTCCTTCATCTGCATCCCGCAGTCTTCCCGAGACACTGAATGAGCCTTACAGAGGTCAGAGGTCGTGACCTCATAACAGGCATTGTTTTCGGTGTCGGTCTGGTTTAATGAGCTGAATGTGAATCAAATGTTTCATTATTCCAATCACAATTTGTTGATAATCATCATCTCATAATGGAGCGGGTCGCAGAAGCTCAACAGTGATCAGGGCTCATTTCACTTCAGAATCATCTTTATTGATTAAATCTCTGTCCAGACTGGATGATTTTCATGACTGTAATCAGAATGAATTTCTCCACATTACAGTGAAAATAATGTCACAGTGCAGATGTTAATGGTCCTAAAACATGCTTTCTTTGTGAAATATAATTTCTTTCTTTTGATTTGGATTGTGGCCTGCGGACGTTTGTGACAGGTTTCTGGAGACTGATCGTGTTTGTCAGGGTTTGGCTGTTTTCTCCGATCACGGATGATCATGAATGTTAGATGATGGAGCAGATCTTCCTCTGACGCTGACGCTGAGATTCTGTCTGTCCTCCAGATTCAACCGCACTCATTGTTCGCTGTCATGGGCTGCAAATAAAATAACTGGTCAAATTCACACACATTTACTCGGCTCACCAAACGAGAACATTTCATAGATTCTGTTGTTTCTATATACAGCTAATTACAAATACTACACACACACACACACACACACACACATACACATACATATATATATGCGATTTGTCAGTTTTCTGTTTCTGTCGTTTAGAATAAATATCTGTTAGTAGGGAGGATTAATTTGTTTACTGCTTATTTTATTCAAAAACTTTGTGCTGATTGTGCATGTTGTTTGTCGTTAGCTGTAATTAGAATCTACAAAGACTTTTTGCTGACTGTTCATTTGTGTTTAAGTGGCAAACTGTACCGCAGTAGTTTCGATTTCAAGCCATTCATGTGCTGTAGGCTTTACTGTGCTACACATAACATCCTGGTCAAACACTTGCATGTCTCACACACACACACACACACACACACACTCTTACAGTCATTTTAGAGTTGTATGATATTCTGTAAAACAAGAATAAAATATAATACTTAAAACAATTTAATATAACTTTACACAAAAAAAATTTTGTAAGCATTTTTAATGCTAACATTCATATAGTTTTCTTTGTGTGGCTTTTAAAAGAGTGAGTATTTTAACATTTATGGATTGGCCTCATTCAATTCCACTGTAAGGACCTCATGGTAAAAGAAAGAAAGAAAAAAAGAAAGAAAGAAAGAAAGAAAGAAAAGGGAAAAAATGTTTTAAAGAAATGCAATCAACATTATGCCACAAATGCTGCCAGGTGAGCTTAACTTCTACTAATCACGGAATATGCTTTGAATATGGCCTGGAAATTGTAACTTTGTTACCAATTATACATTGTTGTGTAAGCATATTAGGAATGTCTGATCTACTGAAACAGCATGCAAAACAAGCTACTATAAATGTTTTCACACAAGCCTTGTTTCTTGTGAGTGTGATATGCCGGATGGAAGTTTGGCAAGCATAAGCATATTTCATAAGGTTTCATCACATCCACACACACACACACAAAACACACACACACACACACACACACACACACACATACACACACACACACACACACAAACACATACACACATATGATAAAAAACACACACACACATTCTATATGAGGGATGTTTTTTATTCACTTTCCACTGTATTAAATCAGTATATTTTTAACGGTTATGTTCTTTTGTTTAGTAGTTTCGTTCACGGCACCAAACTCGTCATTCAACACACATCGACTCCAAACCAATAAATAACAAACTCCACCAACAACAAGCATCCTGTCAGTAAGAATAATAAAAACTCCTTATTCAGGAAACTTGAAAAACATGTAAACAACTGGAGGAAAACATTTAGCTGAACTCAAATAAAAGCCCAGTGTTTCTCATCTGAAGACGTGGATGTGTGAAACCCGCCCGCGGCTCTGAGTGGATGATTCAGGAGAAACTACAGAAATCTCCAAACAGGTTCATCTGAAACAAGCCAAATAATTTTTTTAAACTTCTGATTGAAAAAGCTCTAAAAGGTTGTTTTTTCATTAAAAGGAACCAAAGTGTCTCTCCATAATAACAACATATGGCTTCAACGATGTTCCACAGAAGGCAGACATACATTATCATAAAACAAATAATCATCTGTAGAACAACAACAATAATAATAATAAATATAGCTGCAAGCAGTGATCACCGGGGTTCAAGCGCTTTAAGGCCTTTAAGGTTCTATGCTTTTAGGGTCGAGTCCAACCCACACAGAAATTTAATGGTTAAACTATTACATTAGTGCTCATTAAGCATGCTTACACACATTTTGTTGCACATATACATTTCTGAAATGAATGGTAGGTCACAAAATGCTTACTGCAAGTCTTCTCTTTTTAAGGGTTTATATATAATTTTCAGGTTTCACTGAAATCATAATCTGGCATAATTGTCAAAACTGATATGTCTGTATAAATAAAGGGGTAAACTTTGAGTAAATGTGATTTTAAATGTAATAATAATGATTTTATAATGTCTAAATGCGAATCCAAAAGTAAAATCTGTAAGAAGTACAATATTAGTGAGTTGAATGAGCTCATTAGTGGTCCTCTGCTGCCATCTACTGGTTATAACAATTTCAGGGAGCTTCCCAAAGAAATATAGTGTCTTTAAGCTTAATTACTATTGTGACACTGTCACACAGGACACATGTTTTAACCTGCTCATGATTTTACGTATATTTGAGTTTTTATAGGTTTTCATGTTGTCTTAGGCATTTTATTCCTCTGAACTATTTTATTGTGTGTATGTCTTTAAGTGACTCCAGGTCTGCCTGTCATGTGACTCATCACATGACAAAAAAACAGGAACTGAACAGTACAAAGGAGGCAGCATGACAAACAGACGAAGTCATTGACCAAACACCTACACGCTGGACTGTTGTTTATGGACTTATCATTCCAGTATTTTCACACATCTTGGATTATCACTTTCTTTGGACTGTATATACACCGGTGGACACTTTTACATTGGAACTTACAGCACGCTGGATTTCTTAAGGACTGTTTCAACGGTATTGAACTGAAAGACTCTGTGCTTTTAACAGCCTAGGATTTCTAGTTTTATTGTGTAGTTTTAAGTTCCTTGTGAATTGTGTAAATACACTATTTATTCATTATTTATTCATTCAGAATAATAATACAAAAAATCCTTACAATTACAATATGGTTTCAGCACTACGCACTTGATCCCCTTTATTCATTATTTATTCATTCAGAATAATAATACAAAAAATCCTTACAATTACAATATGGTTTCAGCACTACGCACTTGAACCCCTAATAATAATAATAATAATAATAATAATAATAATAATCTGTAAAACGAGAAAGCACAGCGGTGACATAAAAGAATCCTGAATGACACGCAGTTATTTGGCAGTCATGACAGTCTCCTAACATCATACTTCCTGTTCGGTCCTCATCACTTCCTGTTGTCGAACAGCACCAGAGGAAATGGGGAGGTCATGTGACTGATGATCAGTTTATTGATTTCTAGGATGTTCCTGTAATGTCAGGTCATTATCAGATCCGTGTGAAGAGATTATGATATGGACTCCTGAAGAAACAAGAGACACAAAACACGATCATCGGTTCATCTCTGAGCTGAAAATACTGGAACTGATAAGATCAAAATATGCAACGATTGCAGTTCTTCAGCAGCATCAGTAGTGTAGCCTAATTTTTAATAAAATGACTAAATGTATGATTTTCAAGCTAATAAATGCACGTGCATAATTCCTGTTTGCTGCTCTATAATAGTTTAATGACATTAATTGTTTAAATTTAAAGTTAGTTTTAAGTTTATAATAAATCGCACTACCAATGGTGATTAAATCTAACGATAGTAAAGTTAGCTCAGATCACATCAAGCCGTGCAAATTATTATTATAGTTATACTTTGCAGCGCCGCTCATCAATGTCAGTTCCTAAACAGTGGACCAATCAGAAGATCCTGGAGGCGGGGCAAGAGTTGCAAGCTTTTGTTTACAGTAGCAGGTTGGCATGGCAACAGTTCCCTTTCATGGGAACTTCGAACTGCGTCCTCTAGGGGTCGCTATGGGGAACTCCTCGTCGTGACCCGTGTCTGAAGCATACACTGAAAAAACACCAACTCGTTGGCCGGCGACAGCCATGACGTCACTACCGGTGCGACTATAGTATAAATAGGTGCCGGGAGCACACATCATTCTCTTCTTCATCTTCATTGACTGTTTTGTTTGAAGCGTGCATTTCTGTGGTAAGAGCGATCTCTATTCATCTCATTATGGCGAGCACTAGCAAAGCGTTTAAGGATGTGTGCATCCGTGTTGACATTGTTTAACATCTGATGACACACTCGATCTATGCGTTATTTGTTTGGGCGAAGAGCACGCACGCGATGCCTCCGAGGGGGCAATCGGCGTGCACTGCGGCCCCTAGAGGACGCAGTGTCTCGTTCCCTACTCAGGGAACCATGGTTACATAAGTAACCTGAGACGTTTTATTTGACAGCAACAAGGCAGAGGAGGCGTTCTGCGCTGAGCTTTTTTAAAAACCATTCCTGAGTGCTGCATCTCGTGCTTTTAGATGCAAAGATGCGTTCTGTGAGAGTTTTTCACTAAAGCAGTGTGTTTAAATCAGTTTCTCATGTTTGACGCAACTCTTTACCTTCGTCGATCTCATTTAGCTGAAAACAAAAAAACAGCATGCTTTGGCAATACAAATGTATAATTTTTGTCATGCCAATAAAGCACTCTTAAATTGAAATTGAAATTGAGTCTCCTCTGCGTCAGACGCCTGCAGCTACAGAGCTTCCCCTGCAGTTTGAAGTTTTCTGTCAGCCTTTCTTTTTTTCTTTTGTTCTGTAACAGATGCACCGTTTGGGAATTGTGGAGTGCTTGTTCATTTACAGGTAAGAGAAAAACAGTCTCACGGTTCAATGTATTACAACTTTCCCTCACTTATAATCATTACTATGTGCATAGATTAATAGATTATTTATTGTTAATTTATTGTTAATTCATGGGCTTTTCCCAAACTCTTATATTTCATTATTAAACCTTCAGAACTACATTATAATTGCAGGAAAGTATTTTTAACCCTTCTCTTTGAAACCCTTGTGCAGCGGTTATATTCAGAAGAATATTTGAGAGGTTGAGGACACATTATTACAGTCAGTACTGTAAGTATTTTCTCAAATACATGAAGCATTTTTATATGATGAATGGAGACATGCTAATTGTCTGATGATCTAATGAAAACATGGATGCATTTCTTTGCATCACACACTAAAAAGAGTCAAATAATGTTTGTCACAGAGACACAAATGGCGCCGTTTTCTAAGAAA
This sequence comes from Sinocyclocheilus anshuiensis, assembly GCF_001515605.1. Classification (NCBI taxonomy): domain Eukaryota; kingdom Metazoa; phylum Chordata; class Actinopteri; order Cypriniformes; family Cyprinidae; genus Sinocyclocheilus; species Sinocyclocheilus anshuiensis. Next base: position 93,496 of record NW_015552595.1, on the reverse strand, counting down.
GAGTTGCTGGTCGTGTCGCTTTATTTCACCTGAGAGAAGAAATGAAATAACTGGTGAAGCATGAAAAGCATCCCATGTGTGGTTCTGCTCGGAGACGGTCCAGCGCTGCAGGAGTTGTGTGTCCCGCATCTAACACCTGATTCAGCTCTTCAGAAGAGACTGAGCTGCTGGGGGTCCAGGGGGGGCTTGTAAGCAGTGCAGATGGGATCTGAGCTGAAGGCTTATTAGATAAACAGTTGGATTAGTTTTGGAGATGCATATGACAGCGTTTTCAAGTGTGATCAGTGGATTATAGCAGGGCACCATCTCGCGCAGAGACACTCCACAGAACACCAGCATGTTGCACTGGCTCATGGTTTTGATCGTCGTGCTCAACATCAGCATCACAGTCGTGGAGTGGATGTTTCTCTTATATGAGCTGATGAGGTTAAATTCAGAGGATCCAGATGAAGTGTGTCCGGAGTAGACAGAGCGGCACGGCTCGGTAGCATGAGGACTTTAGTCTTAGATCATGTGCACAAAGAAATTAAGTGTCAAGGTAAGAACTGTGTTTGAGTTTCAGGTTTTTATAAATCTATCGGTGTGTGAATCCAACAATACGTAGAGTCTGTCGGGTGAAGCGGTGCTGAGCCGTGTTTGGTGGCGTGTTGTTCCTTCCGCATCCCCAGTGCCGTGTTTCTGCTGCTTTCACATGTGAGCCTTTGTTTTGTTGGATGTCTGTTGTGATATACTCTGTGTGGGTTCAGACTCAGATGTGCTCAAAGTGGGTCGTTTAAATGGACGGTACTGTCATGTAAAAATAAAACATTGTTTTTATGTAGCTCTATCCTGATGAAGCTCTTTCACGTCACAGATAATAACCAGTAATAACTGAACTGATGTTACTGATGTTTCATCTGATGGTCTGTATCTTCCTGTTTGTGATGTTGTTCATCATGAGTCTCTGTTTGTGCTGATCAGTTAGACTGCCTGCTGTTCTTCAGGAAAATACTCCTGTACATTCTTTGCTTTTCCAGCATCTTCTGCACATTTGAGATCTTCACAACAGTGATTTGAGATCCATCTTTTCACACTGAGGATGATTAAGGGACTCAAATGCAACTATTACAAAAGCTACAAACTTTCACTGCTGCTCAAGAAGGAGACACACTGCTCGTTACATGCGTAAGATCACGTCTATAAAGTGAGAGGAAAGCGCTTTCATTACTGCGCAAATGCACTGAGTTCAAGTTTGTGAACAGCTGCTGCATGAACACGTTTCCTCAAGCTACTAATCACACATGAGCACTCGTGCATTTAGAGGAACGTGGCAACTAAGAAAATTGTTGATATTTTAAATGATTGATATTTAGCTTATCTATATATTCCTGGTAGAGCAACACTTTGTTTGACTCCCAGTGAACACAGATGCTGATAGCTTCAATAAGGCAGTAAGTGTCTCGTAATATAAGCAGCGTGTGTTGGTGTCGCATGAACTGAATGTTTTCGTCGTCTCTCCTCAGACTGGGTCTTCGGCCCTAAAACTGAAGCTGGTCATGCTGAGAGGGTTCTGATGGAGGAAGAGCGAGCTGGTCTGCTGCTGGGATTCATCATCACCGAACACTATCTCACAGGATCCAGCCTTCAGTACATCACTTACTATGAGTCTACGTGCAGTCTGTGCCAGCTGTCATTATTCTGGCTTAGGTTTTTCACTTCATTTTTAACGTTTTTAACATACCAGATGCTCTTTTAGCTGCTGTAGAACAGCAAAGCATAGATAGCAGTCTTTCAGTATGGAAAGAGGACGTGGTCATGTGATCGTTGTGATGTCATCATTGTAACTGCTGCATTCTGTGATGCCATTAAAATGAATTCTGGCACTGTATATACATATAAGAGAAGGCATAAATGATGCGTGAGATACAGAATTAAAGCCTCTCCTCATTAGGAACCAACAGCTTGTTGTGTGATTCATCTTTATGAGCTACTAGATTATTCTAATGCCTGTCTGGATCAATAAGCACAGAAACATGTGAGATGTTCAGCTCTAAAACACCACAGCAGAAACGCATGAGGCCTGTCGAGAGCCCAAAATCAAAACAATGAAATATGTCGTGCTAAACTAACGCTGACCTAGTTTCATTATTTTTTTAATCTTGTACTGGTTTAATCGATCTGCTGTTCAGAGAGAATTAAATTGTGGCATTCGTTTTTACACATGCTAGAACATCGTTCCTGAGGTTTTATCTTTTATTAATAAAGTTGAGCACTGTGTGTACCTGTCCTCTCAGTTATGATGAACCATAACCAGTCTGTAAGCCGTCTGAAAGCTGGATAATATCTGCTGATAAAGCCTGTGACCTTGAGCGTCTCAGCCAATCACAGCGCCGCACATGCGTGCATCAGCGTCTCATCCTTTATTCTTCATTCACTGCTGGAGTTTGCGAGGAAGGGAAAGACATGAACGTCTAACACTTTGATTTCTCCAGACGGATAACATCTGACCTTCATCACTGCCTGTGAACTAACTCTCATCTGGACGGTATGTATTGAGCTTCTGATCCACACTTGCACAACCTTACGACACGTTTAATGTGTGCTTGAGTGTTTGAGCTGTTTATTTGCAAAGAATTGCATTTAAAGGTCCTGAAAAAAATGTCTATAATAAATGGACATCATAAAAGCGGAACACAGTGAGTGTTTTGAGCTTATTGAAATACTGTGTGTTGTAAAACTATCAAGATGTACTATGACTGCCATGTAATCTGTACTGTGATCAGCTCATTGATCATTGAACAGCAGGGTTAGGTTATGGTCAGTTGTTCTTGTATTGGTGTTAACTGTGAGGATGTGTTGAAGTTATGGATAAGGGCATGATGGCGGGGCCGCGTGAGCCTCCTCTGCTGCCCCCCTCTGGTGAGCAGGAGGTTTTCTTCAAGAATTACATCCCACCTGCTCGAGACGCCATCCATCTGCCCATTCACGTCTTCTACATCATCCTCGCCTCCATCATCATAGTGATGACACTCTACGCCATCATCGGCCACCTCATCAAAGACCTGATACACGACTTAGCCGGTGAGATGAGGCGCTTAAACATGAGGTCAATGATGGTTACAGTCCTCACCTACTAGTTTAAAGAGTTTAGTCTGCAAGTCCCCCCAAATTTAGCGACACCTACAGGCAGCTAGAGCTGAACTAATTCTGGATAAACTGAGAATCAGGATTCTCAAATAAAGATCACGATTCTCCCCCGATTCTGAACCAAAAACAAAATAACATGCCATTTACTGGAGGCTGTGTCAAAATATGAATTGCTGCAGTCTGTTTAAAAATGTTTAATTCATTTGAATGAATTATTTAAAAAAATTGGTTTGAATGAATGATTCAACGAGTCACTCATAAATACTTCACTTGTTTCATTACTGGATGAATCAACGTTTTTGAATGAATCTCTGGAATGAATGAATCAATGACAAATACATTTTTAACAGTCACTTGTCGCCACCTAGTGGAGAAACAATGTAATCGACACAAACGTTATTTGAAGTGCCAGTTACTTTCAAGGTGATTTGCTCTTATTTGATCGCTACCATAGACAGCAGTGATTATATCTGAACTATTAACTTATTTTACCTTTTGAAAATCTGCTTAGGGCCCCCAAAATGCAAGGGCCGGTCCTGGTTGTCATTTAGAAATAAGATTGCATGAGTGTTTGAATCGAGATTAATCGCTCTACAGGCAGCTATCAATAAGTATTGATTATGTCACAGACATCACTTTGGTAAATACCCAGTTTACACATTACAAGGTGTTTGAATAAAAAAATCTTTAAAGATGTGATCTGATCTAATGTAGCCATGACTTGTGTGGTTCAGGAATATCAGGTTAATCAGGTTAATAATGGTTAACTCCATCACTGCATCGCCGGTCATTAAGAGTTCAGGTTTGTGATGGTAACCAGCATCTTCTCCTTGTCTCCCTGCAGACTATCTGTTCGGCCAGCAGCCCGAGGAGGTGCGGCTCAATCTGTGCGAGGCCAAGGACAAGTTCATGGCCGACTGGTGTCCGGAGACCAGCCCGGAGCTGGAGGAGATGGCCCGTGCCGAGGAGATCCGGGTGGTGATGGAGGGCAACAGATACACCCCGGCCATCTGGATCATCTCTGACAGCATGGAGCCCAGACCGCCGCGCACCGGCCCGCGGGTCGTGTTCGGCAAGAACGTGTAGAGCAGGGGATCCAGACCTGCAGAGTTTAGCTCAACTTGCCTTTGGATGTTTCTAGGCAGTCTGAATACCTTAAAGGGTTAGTTCTCGTAAGAAAAATATCCATATTCAAAACGTAATAATCACTTTAATGTAGCTTGCGCTCACTGTTGTACACGGAAGCAGTTCAGGGCGGATGGCGTATGAGGTCAGCGCTGCGCAACAGCTTGAAAGATCAAAGACAATTTTTAATATAACTCCGTCTGGATTCGTCTGAAAGAAGAAAGTCATATACACCTAGGATGACTTGAGGGTGAGTAATTTATGGGCTAATTTACATTTTTGGGTGAACTAACCCTTCATAACAAGACGAGAGTAGAGCAGAAATCAGCTTCCAGACTCACAGACAGAACTGACACACTCACTGATATTTCAGCACAGATGACTGATGGTTTATGCTCGGTTTACAGTGACTCTGCATTAGTTGTGCTGTACGTGGAGACGCCTGCTGGAACTGCATCATTTGCACTAAAACAGCAGACCCTCTTTTAGTTTGTCTGTCCTTTCTGATGGCTGAGCTCATCCCTTACGAAAAATAACCATGGTTTTATTATAGTAAAAGTGTAGTAACCATGTTTTTTTGGCGTATTGATTACCATTTATATTACCACAGTTCTACAACAAATACCATGGTTAAACTACGGTTAGTGTACCAAAACCATGGTTAATTTGTGGTTACTGTGGTTTAACTATAGTAACCATGGTGTTTTGGTTTTATTTGTAGAAAAACTATAGTTAATTTTCGTAAGGGATTGAGTCCTCAACTAATGAGTTGATGATTTGAATCAGGTGTAATGCAAAATGCACAGCTATCTGACTCTCATCCATCATTCTACACGATTTAAACAATAAAACATACATTTCATTCAAAAAGGCCTTTTATTTAAATCAGTATGTCTATAAGCCGACACTACTTGAAGAGAACTGAACTGAGCTGGACGATGACATTACTGAATCAATGATGAACTGACTTTAACAAAAAAATCACTGTTTAGCTCTCAGATTAGAGCATCCTATAGATCATGAAGAGATTCAGATGTACAAACGCATTTCTTCCCAATATGAGTTAAAACGGTCATCATACACTCATTATTTCCAGAAGCATTATGTGATAGTCAGCGATGTATGTAATTGATATATTTCATTATATTTAATAAATGAAATGAACATTTATTAAGATAAATGGTAATACCTATGTCATAAATTAATATAAATGTTTCTAGTTCTGCTCAGTTATTTCGGCGAGCAGAAGTTTGTGACCGCGGTCTCCATAAACCTTATATTTATAAATCCAGACGGTTAGTAAATGTAAGCGAGATTTCTATTGTGCTCTTAATGAAAGCGCTGCAAACGTCCCGTGATGAGTGCGGAGAGACGCATGCGCGTTACAGCCGATGTTCTGCTGTGGTTCTGCTGATGCAGGTCAGATGTAACCTGAATGAGTCCAGAAGCAGCTTCACACGAGCCTGGGACTGTAGCACAGCCGAGCCGAGCCGAGCAGTTCTCCAGGATCTGTCTGTGAGGAATAAGACGCGCTGACCGATGCAGCGGCCCGGTGTTCGATGATGAACCGGAGCGGAGCGGAGAGCGCGAGCAGGGCTGCGGCCGAGCGGTGAGGATCCGGGCTTTGATTCACATCAGCGTCACACACGGCCTTCATTTCACAGCTGCACCAGCCGTGCGTTTATGTCCAGACACAGTTCATATGGCATCGGGACTAATATTCACGAGGGTTTAGAGATGAATGCATGACGCACCTGCGCTGTATTTATATGAAACTCGATCAGCTGATCAAGCTACACCCGTTCATCAGATGTTCACAAGTCCTCATATTCATCTCATAAGCAGTGCTGTGACCTGATCACACAGGATCATGCTACACCGAGCTGCGCTGATGTCTCTGTCATTCTCTCATCTGCTTTCACAGCTCCATATCTTCGTCTCAGATGATTCTGCTAGAATGAAATCAGACCCAAATCAGTCAGTATTTGTGACCCATTAAGATATAAAGCAGCTCAGATCATCAGAGCAGAAATGTTTGAGTTCAGACTGAGATCTCGTGATCTTGGCAGATCTGAGCACAGTTTGAGACATTGAGATCCGTCTGTTACTCGAGAGGAGACACCTGTGAGATTACGCAGGTGTTTTTATTAAGACAAACACGTGAGAAGAAGAAGCATCTCCATTCAGTCTGGTATATTTGTGCTGATGGGGGTTTGAGATGAATGATGTGTGTGTGATGGTCAGTGTGTCGAATGTGAGGCTCTCATTTACTCAGATGTCTCCTAATTAAAGCACCTGACTCAATTGTGTGTGTATTTGTCATGATGTTTGGATTTATTGGATTTATGATTTACCGGTGGATGATTTATTGACATGAAAGACCACGCTCAGCCGATGTGATGCTCATCCTCTGCATGTGTCTCTACAGGATTATTGTGGAATATTTCAGACGCGTTTATATTCAGACAGTATTTGGGTCAGTAATATGCCATGCTCATTTTGGTGTTGAAAGTGAATTTTAAAATATAAAGTCATATAACTTAAAAAAAAATAGACTTCGTAGTTTGTACTAATGCCTCATATAATTCCACTTAAAATAGTTTTTTAAATTTTACAAGATTAGCTCAGATTTTACATTCCAGTCTCACCGTAAGAACATTCAGGGCTTGTTATAAGTTTACATAAACTTGATAAATGTGCCGTCCAGAGCTTAAATTAATGTCCAAATGTGGCTTGTCTGCTCTTTAATTACAGTTAAGCAATCTTTGTGTGATTGTGATGTGGACTGATTTTAAGTGAAATAAAAGACATTAAATGTCAATATGTACATATATATATATATATACACAGTATATTGAAAGATGTCATTCCAGTGAACAGTTCATTCAGTCATGCTGGATTACACAGCAACAAAAACAGTTCAGTAATGTGTGTGTTTGTGTGTGAATGAACTCATGATTTATGGATTCTTCTTGTTCTGATTTTTCAGAGATTTTGTTGTGGATGGAGAGAGAAATGAATGCGGATCTACTGGTTACATAACAGGTAACACACACACACACACACACACACACACAAATGCAAATATATTACAGTTTTTTACAATAATTTTTGCACTAATAACAGAACCTTCATGTCATTTTTCAAAACTCTAGACACAAAACTCAAAACAGTCATTATTTGTAACACAGGCTGTCCAATGTTCAAAACTTTGCATATTGCGCTCATATCTTTAAAGAAGCCTTGCATTTGCAGAAGCATTGGTTCATTTGATGAAATAAAATCACAACATACGTTTTCCAAAGAAAAAAATGCATCTATGTTTCCATCAACCCGGTCTTGTGGATTTGGCCACAGGTTCTCATCTACATCACAATGAATGTTTTCATTCGTTCAACATCTGGGAGAGAATCTTCTGGCATGGCAAATCCAGGCCTGGCACTGATCTGCTCTGATGTGATTGCATGCATCATCCATGGCCTGGAGAAGAGTGAGTTGTTCGTGAGGGTCATAGACCTTCCACCTCCATGTGGAGAAAAACTCCTCAATCGGGTTAAGGAAAGGGGAGTATGGAGGTAAATACAGGGTGAGAAATTGTGGATGGGCCTGAAACTATGCTTGGACCATTTGAGCATGATGAAACTGAACATTATCCCAAACTATTACGTAGGTCACACCATCAGCTCTACAGACCTGATTCAGCTCATCAAGGAAGGCTATGAGGTGATCTGCATTATATGACCCAACACGAGGTCTGCGTGCAACCACTCCATCTTCTGGTACAGCTGCACACATGTTGTCCATGTACCTGGACGGTTGCCCGCTGGCTAATTAATTTTCGACCTCTCCTCCTTGTCTTGGCCAGGTTAAAGCCTGCCTCATCCAAAAATATGAATTTGTGATGGTTTTCCTCCGCATCCAGCTCCATCACCCTCTAAAAACACAAAGACAATTACTGATTACAATGATAAAGAATGTTTGGGGATTTTTTTTCTCCCCTAAAAACAGGAAAATTGGTCATACCTGAACATACTCAGTCCTCAGTTGCTTCACTCTATCTGTATTTCTTTCAAAAGGCACACGGTATAGTTGTTTTAAAGACACCTGATGTCTTTTCAGCTCCCGTGCAATAGTCGGCAAACTTGTGGCTTCCACATTGCTGAAAACGTCGTCATTGTCCAGGATGTGTTGCTGAATTCCTGTAAGACGAATATAATTTCTGGACCAAACCAAACTGACCACAGCCTTCTCTTGTTGGTCAGTCAGAATTTTGCTTCTGCCTCCCCTATTTGGCCTAGTCTCTATTCTGCAGGGAGAAAGTCACAGTAAGAACACATTTACAGAAATCACATCACACTCTGTGGTACACACTGCCATGCTGTATACACTAATTTACTGTAACAGTTTCAAGTAGCTTAAACTTTAGTGGATTCTGAAGACTTACCGGTTCTCATTGCGGAAAATGTTCTGATGATTGAGGCCACAGATGATCTTCTGAGATTTGGTTGAAACATTGTAGCTGCTGCACTCATTGTCATGTCATGATTTATGACATAGTCTACAACTATAGCTCTGATTTCATTCGACAGCCTTTGCTGTTGCTGCCGGTGTCTAGGTCTGTAGTCTTGTCCTCGATCACCCACATCTCTCAAACGAGGCCCACGGCCACCTCTCAGTGCTTGTCCGTAGTGATGGGACGGATGATACCGAGGCTCCGAGGCTCCGACGCAGTTTTCAAACCACTATTGTATCACACACTGTGCGGAAGCTTGTATCGAAATGACAACATCACGTGACTGATGACGTTTGAAGCTTGGAACATCATGCAGTATCGGAAGGTCGGGACAGCTGGTTTGAAAAAACTGGCGCTTCGTGACCCCACCTGACCTGATGCCAGGGACTGTGACCTCAACACCGGACAGAAAGTGAATCATGTTTTAGAGCTAGGGTCTCAGAGACTCCAAGCAGAACATAAAGGTTAAACAGCTCACCCAAAATATTTTTTCAGCTACCTACGTCAATTGTTAACTTTGATCACATGCTTGCGTATTTTATATTATTGATCAATATGTGAATCCGTTGACCAGGCTATGACACGAGTTCTGGTCTCATTGGCACACATTAATTTAGATGAGATTATATCAGCTCTGTGTGGTCACGTGATTTTGCAAACCGTATATCCTCTGCTGCGCTTTGATTGGTTAGATATGGTGGAGAAGACAAGTATGAGCACCTGATGTCGCTAATGCTGTTTTAATGAACCTTTTTTCGGCACAATTTGATGAAAGCCTCAAACGGTTCAGAAAGCCTCAGTTTCCCATCACTACTTGTCCCCTTCTATTCCTTTGACCACCATGTAATCCTTGCCTTTCACCTTCCACTTCTGGCTCCATGTCCTCACTGTGTTGAGTGGGCTACTAGGATTCCACTCATCTTACTTACAGTATATATGCATACAAATATGTGAAATCAATCAGCAGTAATGAGTAGTCATGAACTCATTAAAACCTCAAAAACAATTATGTAAAAGAGACATCTTGCATACAGTAATGTTGAATATGAAAATGTGTTCTGTAAAAGTGGTACATGGGACCATAGAAACCATATCTGATAAAGAATGAAATATGACATCCATAGATAATGTAGTCCATCTGGGTCATCTTCTGTAGTAATTGGTGTCAATTGATCTATCCTGAATCTTTCATGATCTAAACATGGAATATTGTTCATCAGTTTCCATATCAAGAGTAATGCAACTTATCATTTTGAGCAGTTATCAATTGATAGTTAGATCTTTGTAATGAAATGAATAGACACTCAAATCAGATGTAATGTGTGAAATAGTAATACTTTGATGTTAAGTTGTGTCATTTTGAACCAGTGATTTCAGTTCAATGAACAAAAGATCTTTGGTTCATGTGTATTGTATCCAAGCATTTGAAAAAAAGTGTTAAGCGTTTTGAAAAATGTGCATTTTGATCATTGGTTGTGAATTATGTGTCTAGAGTTTTGAAAAATGACATGAAGGTTCTGTTATTAGTGCAAAAATGATTGTTAAAAAAAACCATGTAATACAATTTTATTCAAAAAGTGTCCAATGCATTTTTGGGTCACTGTTTTAACAGTGAATATATGTGTGTGTGTGTGTGTGTCTGTATATATATATATATTAGTGCATTTACCAAGCGTTTGTGTGTTTGTAGATTGTCTAAATGAAGACACTGATAAAGTTCCTCTTCAAACACACCCGCTGAGAGAATTTGAGCAGGTGAGATTTTCTGTCTTTGTCTGCAGCAGTTATATAATTAGATATATAATTAGATTTCCACCAGTGGTCTGAAACACACTTTCCACATCTGTTTCCAAGCGGCCTGCTGAGTTTCAGGAGCAGGGAGACACACACATCCACAATAGGCTACAGAGAATGAGAACATCTGCATGTTGGGTAAATGTGCTGCTCTCTAGCGCCACCATGTGCTGTTTGCTGTAATGTGATTCAGAGAAGCAGAAGAAAAGTTTGTGTGAGTGTGTTGGTATAGACCTTAGAGAAGACCTTAAAAATCTTCTGATTGATATTAAATGCTTGAAATTGTGTCTATGTATGTGCATGACCAGTCAAACGTTTGGAATAATTCAGATTTTTAAAATGTTTGTTTTAAAGAAGTCTCTTTTGTTCAACTAGGCAAAACTGTTTTCATTGATAATAAATCAGCATATTAGAATGATTTCTGAAGATCATGTGACACTGAAGACTGGAGTAATGATGCTGAAAATACAGCTGCGCATCACAGAAATAAATTACAGTTTAACAGATATTCACATAGAAAACAGCTGTTTTACATTGCAATAATATTTAAATGTTTTTACTGTATTTTTTATAAAATAAATGAGCCTTATATTGCAGTATAGGTGATGTCAGTTATAATCGGTACAAGAGTAAAAAGATACAAGCTCAGATATAAGAAAGTTTTCATTTGTGCCTCATGTTTTGATCTCAAAGTCATTCCCAGACTTACATTAGTGTTTGTGCGTCTTCATCATCATCTTCTTCATCAGTATTATTCTGCCATGAATGACAGCAGGTGCGACTGCTTCATGTATTTCTAGACGTTGTTCTGCAGGGCTGTGAAACACACAGTGACAACAGCAGGTTCAGAGTGAGTTACGTAACACAGTCAGACCAGCGCTCAGAGAGACTCATAATGTCTGATTCCAGTCTGGAATAAACACATGTAAGCTGCTGCTGGGACGGTTCCTCCTGCTGACCCTCGCGTCCAGTTATTATTAGTGAGTCAGTTTAAGAGCGTCGTCTCTGAGCTGGAGGAGCAGATGGACCGAGTCCAGGTCATATTCATGTTCACATGATCTCGCCTCCATCTCAACCCTCTCTCTCTCTCTCTCTCTCTCTCTCTCTGTCTCTCTCTCTGTCTGGTTGGCGATCATCTTCCATATGACTGCAGCCTGTCCTCTGGTTGGCTCGTCTCTGGACTGTCAGGGATTCCTGGCATTTCTTCCAGAGTAAAAACTGCTCTGCCGTCTGTATCTCTGTCCTAAAGCTCATCATGGAGTCACGGCTCTGCGGCCCCGGGCCCTTATAGTGGCCCCTCATTCTCTGTATGTGTGTTTGAGCGTGAAGATGGCGTGTAAATAAGATCAGTCATGTAGATGAGGATCTTTCATTTGTTTTTGTGTGTTTGTAGTTGTGCTTGAACCGTGTGATGTGTGCGAGCAGTGGCAGACGGACTGCGTGATGATCCACACACACACACACACACACACACACTCCTGCCGGACATGTCTAACACTTACCGAACTCTCTCGCAGCACCTCAATGATCTGAAGAAGGAGAACTTCAGCCTCAAGCTGCGCATCTACTTCCTGGAGGAGCGGATCCAGCAGAAGTTTGAGGACAGCAGCGATGAGATCTACAGGACGGTGAGACCAGATCTTCTGTCTGTGTAGTGATGAGCGTGACCGTCAGCGCAAAATATAAGAGCCTGAAGACCTTTAACATTAAGAGTTTAAATATTCATATCATTTCATTTGTATACGACCTTTCTACATTAAAAAGAATGTATACATTTTCTTTAAAAAAAAACAAAAAAAAGTGGATGTTTCTGTAGCAGTGACGGTCCGCGAGCGTTTTGGTTTCGTGTTGTTGTTTAATTCTGCTGATTTGAGCAGTCTAATGTTATCTAGCTGACCACATCGATGAGGTTTTGTTAAAATCACAAGAATTACTTTTAATAGTTGTAGAAGCATCAAAGAATCCATCAGTAATGTTGTTCATTACATGATCAGTAATGGTGTTGTGTGCTGTCTTTTTCCTGTTAAACTAATTCTTTGAGTTAGTTAGGCTTGTTTCTAATTTTCTTTTTGTATAATAATAATTTTTTGCTGGAAATATAACAATTGATTAAAAATTCCTCATTGAACCATGTAAAAACCCATGCAAACATGCTGCAGGATGCTGAAATACAGGCTAATACGCTTGAAAATGTGTCTGTATTAAAGTAAATGATTTGTATTTAGATGAATCTATATTTTGTGTGAATTCCAGCACAGAAATCCACTCATTCTGCTGAATCTCTCTCGCAGATCTTGTTTGCAGGATTTAGTTTAGATGCTGGTGTGAAGCTAAACTGTGAAGATGTGTTCCTGGTCTCTCTGCTGCGCGAGTGAACGTGTAGACGTGGGTTAATCAGAGCGAGAGCAGCGTCCGTCTGAAGTGTTCATGTGATGTTAATCTCAGTCACACTGGAGGCAGAAGGTGTTTTTACGCTTGTGACGCGTCGCTGATCAGATTTATGCAGAAACAACAAACCACTATTACTAAAAATACCCACAACATCTTTTCCTTCAGATGTTTTCTTGAAAATGTCTCGGAGGTCACAAAATGGGTCGTATCATGAGGAATCACTTTAGCCAGTTTACACACAGAAGCCCTAAAAACCCTTCTGAACGTTCTGGTACATAACGCACTAGTGCTGCTCATGCGTGTGTTTCAGCAGGTAAACAGTCGACAGCTGTTCACTTCACTTGTGTGCTTTAGTTTCAGCGCCGCATTCCAGTCCGCTAAAAATAACCTGTGAGATGCCAGAACAGCCTGTTAAAGGACAGACTGATTAATCACAAACTCTCTCTCACTCTCACACACACACACAAACACACACACGCTCTCACACACACACACACACACACACACACACACACACACACACACACTCACACTCACAC
>NW_015552595.1:73672-79953 GCF_001515605.1 Sinocyclocheilus anshuiensis | reverse complement strand
CACTCACACACACACACACACACGCTCACACACACACACACACACACACACACACACACGCTCACATGTAGCATTTGAAGGGTAACATGAGGATGTTTCTGCTGCCATCAGGCGCTTTAATGCACAATAACTGTATTTTTTCTGTTTGTGTATATGTCTCTGTACTATCATTATAAGGTATAGTATGTTTTAAGCAAAAGTTTTTGATCTAGGAATGTAGTCAGATAGTCCGTTGTTGTCTGTGTGTAAGATCTGTGTGGTTGCTGCTATTGTAACAAATCTAATTTCCTATAAAGGGTTAATAAAGGATCTGTCTATCTATCTATCTGCTGACATGAAGAATGGTCATCTTCTGCTCTCATGTGAACAGACACATTTACAGATGTTTGGTTTGTTCCAGAACATCGAGCTGAAGGTGGAGGTGGAGAGTCTGAAACAGGAGCTGCAGGAAAAACAGCAACTGCTGGATAAAGCACTGTACGTACATCTGTCTGTCTCTTATCAGTCCTCATATATCCTCCTCCTGTCTCTGTGCTGATGAGTTAGAGCGCTGGAGAGAGAGAGAGGCGGGTGTGACTGGTTTAATAGCTGGTTATATGAGCCGATCCTCATTCCTGTTTAAAAGCAGCCCACAGATGAACATGCTTACAGACACAGAGACATGAGCCATTCTGAGCCACAGCACAAACGTGTGTGTGTGTGTAAGAGAGAGAGAGAGAGTTTGTGTGTGTGTGTGTGTGAGAGAGAGTGTGTTCCACAGCAGTGATGAGAAATCTGTGTGCTCTCTGTTGCTCGCTGATAGCCTGGTAAAGTTCACTGAGTGCCTCGATTCATTCGCTGTTGTTAGCGCTGGGGGATATATAAACAGCTACGAGTAAAATGACTGTAAATTCCCTCGGTAGGTAGAAGGGTCGGCACTTGATAATAATCAACTTTACCAGCGGAGAACAGTGTGTGAGTGTGTGTGTGTGTGAGTGTGTGTGTGTGAGTGTGTGTGTGTGTGAGTGTGTGTGTGTGTGGGAGTGTGTGTGTGTGTGTGTGTGTGTGTGTGAGTGTGTGTGTGAGAGAGAGAGAGTGTGTGAGTGTGTTAGGGCTGGGCGATATAGCTAAAAAATGTATCACGATATAATGTTTCATATCGTTCTGTATCGATAATTATTGAAAATTTTTATAACCTTTCTTAAACAGAGAGCAGTAGAAAAAAATGTTTGAATTTAACCACTGTATTTTTAATTTATTAAGACAAACAACAACTTTTAGTCTTAACAAACAAAATTACAAATAAAACAAAATAACAAAATAAAATTTAAACAAATATCTCCTTTGTTATATATTATATGGAGATTAAATAAGTGTTAAGGAAACATTTGGCCTGTTTCTTGAGGCCACAGGAGGGCGCGATGAGCAAAATAATGCACCTCATTAAAATTGTTTTTTCAATGCAATGAAATAACGACTGTCTATAAAAAAGTGCATACCGTCTAAACTAATATTTGTAAATCAAATATAATTTTGTAAATTGCATAAACAATTATGAATAAAACAGCATCATGTATTTATGCATAGCTTAATACAAATAAGCCACACACACACACACACTCACACACACACACACTCACACACTGTTCTCCGCTGGTAAAGTTGATTATTATCAAGTGCCGACCCTTCTACCTACCGAGGGAATTTACAGTCATTTTACTCGTAGCTGTTTATATCCCCCCCAGCGCTAACAACAGCGACCGAATCTAGGCACTCAGTGAACTTTACCAGGCTATCAGCGAGCAACAGACAACACACCCGGACGGATTTCTTATCACTGCTGGGGACTTTAATCACGCAGATTTAAATTATTTTCTACCAAAACTTCATCAGCACATAGACTTTCCCACAAGGGGCAACAATACATTGGACTTGGCTTACACAAACAGCAAAGGAGCATACAAAGCCTCCCCCCTCCCCCACCCTGAACTCTCTGACCACATCACCATCATGCTCAGACCTGCGTACAGACCGAAGGTGAAAGTTACCAGACCAACCAAGAAGGAGGTACGTGTGTGGCCAGAGGGGGCCCAGTCTACCCTTAAAGATTATTGCTTTGACACAACAGACTGGGACACCTTTAAAGAAGCAGCAACTTACAACAACCACACAGACATAGAGGAATATACTGAAGCTGTTACTGCTTACATCTCAAAGTGCACTGATGACGTCACACACAGGAAAACCATCACTGTTCGGGCTAACCAGAAACCATGGCTGACAGGATAAGTGCACAAGCTTCTGAGGGCTCGGGACGCAGCCTTTAGAGCTGGTGACACTGCAGGCCTAGCAACAGCAAGAGCCAACTTGCAATACAGCAATAAAATATCTGGACATTTCAGCAACACCAGAGACACACAACGTCTCTGGCAAGGCATCCAAACTCTAACAAACTATAAAGCCCTACCACGGACCTGTGACAGTGACATATCTCTGATTAACTGCCTCAATGAATTCTTTGGCTGATTTGAGACCCAAAACAACACACAGGCACAGAAGATCCCACCTTTCCCACACGAGCAGGCTGTGTGTCTGACCCCAGACAGCGTGAAAAAGACCCTCCTGAGGATCAACCCACGCAAGGCAGCCGGACCAGACAACATACCTGGTCGGGTTCTAAAGGATTGTGCTGAAGAACTCAAGGATGTACTAACTGACATTTTTAACATCTCGCTGAGTCAAACAGTCGTCCCCAAGTGTTTCAAGGCCACCACAATAATTCCAGTACCAAAGAAGCCACACCCATCCAGCCACAACCGGCCCATTGCACTGACCCCGATCATTATGAAGTGCTTTGAGCGACTGGTCATGCAGCACATAAAATCCATTCTTCCTCCCTCCCACGACCCGTTCCAATTTGCATACAAAACCAACAGGTCCACGGAAGATGCCATCTTAGCTGCTCTCCATCCAGCGCTTACACACCTGAACTCCAAAGACTCCTATGTGCGAATGCTATTCTTGGATTTTAGTTCAGCATTTAATACAATCGTCCCACAGCAGCTAATAAACAAACTGAGACACTTGGGACTCAACTCCCCTCTCTGTAACTGGGTGTTGGACTTCCTATCAGAGAGACCACAAAATGTACGGGTCGGCGGAAAAACATCTAAGACCATCACGCTAAACACAGGGGCACCACTAGGGTGCGTACTCAGCCCGCTGCTCTTCACCCTGTTGACCCACGATTGTGTACCCAGTCACAGTACCAACCACCATCATCAAGTTTGCGGACGACACGACTGTAGTGTGGGCCTCATAACCAACAACAATGAGGCCAACTACAGGAGTGAAGTGAGCCGACTGGTCCAGTGGTGTAATGACAACAATCTCTTCCTCAATGTGGGGAAGACAAAAGAACTTGTCATCGACTTCAGAAGAAGACCTCCACAGCACCCCCCACTAACCATCAACGGTGCCATAGTGGAGAGGGTGAGCAGCACCAAGTTCCTAGGGGTGCATATCGCTGAGGACCTCTCCTGGACGACAAACACCACATCGCTGGCCAAGAAGGCTCAGTCACGCCTCTACTTCCTCCGAAAACTAAGGAAAGCATGAGTCCCACCTCCCATCATGTGTTCCTTCTACCGGGGCACCATTGAAAGCATCCTCACCAGCTGCATCACAGTGTGGTTCGGATGCAGCACTGCATCCTGTCGAAAGACTCTGCAACGCATAGTGAATGCAGCCAGCAAGACCATCGGTGTCCCTCTGCCCTCCCTTATGGACATCTTCCACACCCGCCTCACTAGCAGAGCCATCAGCATCACTGCTGATAGCTCACACCCGTTAAACCTCCACTTCAGCCTTCTGCCTTCAGGGAGAATGTACTGGAGGCTCCAGACTCGCTCCACAAGGCTTTCAAACAGCTTCGTCCATCAGGCTGTCAGGAAGCTGAACTCTGTGCATTACCTCCCCCCCTCTTCCACCTACTCCTGAACTTCAAAACATCTACAGTTCATACCACATTTCTTTCATTGCACACAGGACACTTTATACTCTCTGCACTAATGCCATACTGCTGATATCTGTCTTGTAGCTTACAAATGCCTTTATACTCAGAACTTCAAAATGTTTACATATTTTGGATGTATATTTGCACTTTACAAATTGTTTACATATATTTGGATGTATATTTATACATTAACAAAGTTCAGTGTTTACATTTACTCATGTATATTCATTCAGAAAGTTCTACAAGATTTATTTACTCGGTCTATATATATATATCTGTTTCATCTCTTGTGCGAGACGCGAGTGTTCAGTCATAGTTGTGCGTCTCAAGAACGCGCCGAATATGCATTCTGTGTGAATGGCTTGTTTTCGGTTTTAACCAAAACAATCTTCTCTGCATTGAGCTTCTGTATTTCTCTAATATTTTGAATGAAAAATGCAGCAGCGGCGCATCTTGTGTGTTCAACTGGATATAGGCAAGGCAAGGCAAGTTTATTTATATAGCACATTTCATACACAATGGTAATTCAAAGTGCTTTACATAAAAGAAAAGAAAAAATAATCACAACAATAAAACAAGGAATTTAAAAACTTTGAAAATGATTAAAAAATCGATTTAAGAGGTTTAAAATGAATTTAAAACGGTTAAGAATAGAAAACGATTATACATAAAATATAGTGCAATCAGTTCGGACATTGCACAGTGTTCATTCAATAAATGTGCAGCTAAACAGATGAGTTTTGAGTCTAGATTTAAATGTGACTAATGTTTTAGCACATCTGATCTCTTCTGGAAGCTGGTTCCAACTGCGGGCGGCATAATAACTAAAAGCAGACTCCCCTTGTTTTGTGTGAACCCTTGGTATTTCTAACTGACTCGATCCTAATGATCTGAGTGGTCTGTTAGGTTTATATTCAGTGAACATATCTGCTATGTATTTAGGTCCTAGGCTATTGAGTGATTTATAAACGAGTAAAAGTACTTTAAAATCAATCCTAAATATAACTGGAAGCCAGTGTAAGACTATAGACTAACAAAAACATTAAAATGCAACAACGACACTTACATCATCATCACCGTATCTCGTGTGCCGTTGATAAGCTCCTTGACGGACACCTAAAACTCAAATACACTGTTTCTGCATTCGAATTCGAATATTATTTTAAATTCAACTAATATTCCTTTTTTGATTCACAGTTTCCTCACCGCAGGCAGGCACGGCACTCATTTGAGCATGTGTTTGTGTATTCTGTTGGCTCTCTGCTTGTCACTCATTATGTGCCTTTAAATGAAAAAAGTGTGAAACTATCGTGCATTTTTTATCGTGCAACATTTTTTTTGTCATCATCATTATCGATGATGGTGTACCGTCGATAAATATCGATACCGTTTTATCGCCCAGGCCTATTGTGTGTGTGTGTGTGTGTGTGTGGGTGTTCTGGCCAGTTTAACTCGGATGTGCTGCTAGATGTTTGTCAGCAGACAGACTCACATGACCTCCAGCTAGAACTGCAAAACACTCGAATCAACAGCAGATGTGCAGAATCCCTGCGCTCTTGAGTTCTTACTAGCATAACACTATTGACTTGATATTTGACAGGACAGCAGCAGAGAGTCTGACCAATCACAATGAAGCAGAGCTGCAGCGACGGTGTGAAGAGAGACAACAGGAGATCGATCACATGCAGCAGGTGCTGGAGACCAAGATCCAGATACTGCAGGAGGTACAACAGACACACACACACACACACACACACACTCATACAGTACATGAGTGTGGTGATGATGGTGATGAACTCGCCGTGTGGCAGGAGGCTCAGTTAGCGCGGGACGAGGCCGAGCGCAGGGCCAGCATGGCTGAATCTCACTCGCAGCATCCCTCTGTCACCATGGAAACGGTCCCCAAGGAAACATCAGGAGACACGAGCACATGGCCTGATGAAGATGCAGACAGAAGGAAGTGAGACGATCAGTCCATCTTGCTGAACACTCACACACACACACACACACACACACACACTCACATGAGTGGTATTGATTGTGTTCTGTGTGTGTGTGTGTGTGTGTTGTGCAGGATCGAGCAGCTGAGCGCGGTGCTGTGCTGTAAGGAGCAGGTGATCAGAGAGCTGACGGAGGAGAGGACAGACCTGAGACAGAGAGTGAGACACATGGAGGAGCAGCTGGAGCAGCTGTCTGCCTCTCTGCTGCAGAAAGAGAGAGACGTGCAGGTCTGTCTGCGCACACACACACACACACACACACACACACACAGACACACACACACACA
>NW_015552595.1:65454-73143 GCF_001515605.1 Sinocyclocheilus anshuiensis | reverse complement strand
CACACACAGACACACACAGACACACACACACACACACACAGGTCT
The DNA here is from genome assembly GCF_001515605.1 of Sinocyclocheilus anshuiensis. Lineage (NCBI taxonomy): Eukaryota > Metazoa > Chordata > Actinopteri > Cypriniformes > Cyprinidae > Sinocyclocheilus > Sinocyclocheilus anshuiensis. The sequence continues at coordinate 73,098 of NW_015552595.1, read as the reverse complement.
GTCTGCACTCATCAACACACCAAACTCAGTATCAGTGGATCGGACATCTGTCTTTGTGTGTTTGACGTCATGTGCGCCACGTCTTGGAAAACTCGTTTAAATGGAAAAACACTATGAAATCCAGTTTAGACTCACAGATGTATAGAAATTGTTTATTATAATTGTGTGGTTGTAATGAGTCTTTCTTTGTGTAGTTTTATCAGGAGGAGCTGGGCCGCGAAAGGCTCCGTGTGCAAGAAGAGATGCAGGTACGTGTGATTCTCAGTTTCTCTTGTGCTCTTATGGTCAGTGATGAATGTGTGACGCTTAATTTCAGGCTGATGAGGTGAAGAGAGACTAATAAGAGTGTGAAATAGTTTGTTGATCAGATTGGAACAGAAGCGTCATCTGTGTCACAAGTCTTTTTTCCATTTAAAAAATAACACAGATGTGTGACGTTGTTCCTCATGAGTACACCAACCCCCCCCCCGGTCCGCCATTTTCATTATTGAGTGATTACTTCTGTGCATTAGTATTGCAAAACCACCAGTTTTTTATTGTTATTTTACTTGGTTTAACCACAGCGGCCGTGTTTGTGTCATGAACCACAACACATTTTATGTTATACGGATGATCATGGAAATCTAAATGTCTTGGCTCAGGATCTGAGCTCCTTGAGCTAAATCTGATCTCTAGAGCACATTTAAAGGAACATGGACATATAGAAACTTTCTGCACGTTCCTCCTCCTTAGAATTAGAACTGAATTCCAAATGTAATGAAGCTGAATCCACTGGATTGACACTGGATGTAGGGCTGCACAATTAATCAAAATTAAATCGCAAAGGCGATAAATCGCAATTAGGCAAAAGCTGCGATTTTCATGCGTATCTTTCAGTGAAGCACGGTTCTGTGATCAGCAGTAAATCTTCATCTGAAGGCCAGAGAAACTCCAAATACGCCTCGCAGAAGAAACCCAGGGAATCCCTATAGCGTTGCTGAATAAACAGAAGATTTTCAGAATCAGAATCAGAATCAGAATGAGCTTTATTGCCAGGTATGTTTACACATACGAGGAATTTGTTTTCGTGACAGAAGCTTCCACAGTGTAACAGAATGACAGTGACAGAACAAAAAAATGGCAGTTCACGGGAGAGATTGGCTTTATTAAAGTCCCTGAGAATGATTAAAACAGAGTCCGGGTGTTGTTGTTCTGTCTCTGTGATCTGATCAGCGAGTTTCTGTAAAGCGGAGCTCACGTGCGCTTGCGGAGGAATGTAGACACTGACGAGAATGAATGAGCAAAACTTCCGTGGCGAATAGAACGGCTTACAGTTAATGCAGAGCACTTCTAGATCTGAACAGCACATCTTCTTTAACACAGTTACATCTGTACACCACCTCTCATTGATGTAAAAGCATGTCCCGCCCGGCAGACTCAACGCGCTGTCCGGAATGGCGTCTTTCAGCCAGGTTTCCGTGAAACACAGAGCAGCAGAGTTTGAAAAATCCTTATTTGTCCGGGAGAGCAGAAGGAGCTCGTCCATTTTGTTGGGTAGAGAGCAGAGGTTCGCCAGATGGATGCTAGGCAACGGCGTTCTGAATCCGCGCTGCCTTAGCTTCACGAGCGTGCTGGCTCGCTTCCCCCGTCTGTGCGTCCTGAAGCGCTTGATCAGCGCTGCAGCTCCCCCGACTACAATGTCCAGCAAAACATCATAATAGTCGAAAACCGGTGAAATATCGGGTGGTGTGTACTTCCGAATGTCCAGCAATTTGTCTCTGGTGAAACTGATTGCAGGGATATAACTAAAAACAGGACAAACTAACAAAAACATAAAAACAACTGCGGAGCACACCACGGAGGCAGCCATCAGCGTCGGGACCATCGCAATGTTTTTTCTGCTTTCATTAATTTAACGTGACTAATAAACACACGACTACGACAATGTATGGTTTATCTGAGTTCATCTTATTATAAATTTTATTATAATAAAGTATATAATAATGCAATGCTTTTATCACTGCTTAGAATACTATGAAATATGTTGCGTGCCTTATTCTGTGTAAGAAGCCACATCATCTCACAGAAGGATTTATTTCAAACACTCGACTGACGTTATGAAGTGAGTTTGGAGTAAAAACATGTTATTAAATGTGGTATTTTCACGTGCTTTCAGATAGAGCAGCATTTACTACACAGAGCCGTAGTTCACTGACAAGCTATGCAAACAGCTGTCCTTATCGCAGAATGATTTCTTCGATTTCATTATCGCGCGATTAAATCGTCTGCGATTATGAACGCCATTTTGCGTAGCTTGTCAGTGAACTACAGCTCTGTGTAGTAAATGCTGCTTCATCTGAAAGCAGGTGATGGAGATTTACTACTACTCACAGAACCGGCATTACTAACGAGATGTGCATGACAATCGCATTCGATTAATCGTGCAGCCCTAACTGGATGTTTTTTGTCTCATGAATCAGATTATGATTACTTTAAGTGATTTTACTGCATTGTTTTGAAAAATCTTTGATGTCTTCTGTAACCATCAGGACCGTCTTTGAAAATCACAATCGTTGTTCCTGTGGTAACGGGACAGGTGCACTGTGGGAATAATAGAGGCAGACATCTACAATACAAATAGGGCTGAACTATTGAATGCTGTTTTTAGTTCTGTTTGTCCTGACAAAATGTGTTTTACCTGAGATCACAGCACACTGAAACACACAATTACATATTAAATAGCATGAGTCACAAACAGACGATACACTCCCTCCTCAGAAAACCAGACGTCAGGGTTTCATGTGGTCTGTGTGTCTCAGATACACGAGCAAACAGGGAGACTTCAGATGTGGTCACTATTGTGTGTGTGATGAACCGATGTTTTGTTCCTCAAATAGATCAGGATCACCACAGTCTAAATGTGTGTTTGCATAAACAACAACTGCAGCAGAGCAAACGCACACAATCACACGAGAGCAAAGTCACACAGAAACACAAGATCAGAGCCGCTGGAACCTGTTGAGTGAGAATGAAACCCTCAGGGTGAAAATACACACACACACACACACACACTCACACACACACACACACACTCTCTCTCACTCACACTCACACGCACACGCACACACACACTCTCTCTCACTCACACTCACACGCACACGCACACACACACTCTCTCTCACTCACACTCACACGCACACGCACACACACACTCTCTCTCACTCACACTCACACGCACACGCACACACACACTCTCTCTCACTCACACTCACACGCACACGCACACACACACTCTCTCTCACTCACACTCACACGCACACGCACACACACACTCTCTCTCACTCACACTCACACGCACACGCACACACACACTCTCTCTCACTCACACTCACACGCACACGCACACACACACTCTCTCTCACTCACACTCACACGCACACGCACACACACACTCTCTCTCACTCACACTCACACGCACACGCACACACACACTCTCTCTCACTCACACTCACACGCACACGCACACACACACTCTCTCTCACTCACACTCACACGCACACGCACACACACACTCTCTCTCACTCACACTCACACGCACACGCACACACACACTCTCTCTCACTCACACTCACACGCACACGCACACACACACTCTCTCTCACTCACACTCACACGCACACACACACACACTCTCTCACTCTCACACACACACACACACACACTCAGACCTCAAAATCTATATTAGTGAACACATCAGTGGTTTCTGGAATAATTTTAAGGGTTATTTCATCCAAAAATATAAATTCTGTCATCATTTACTCATCTTTCCGTGGAACACAAAAGAAGATATTGTGAGATATGTCTCAGTGTTATTTGTCCATATAATGAATATCAATGGGCTCCAATGTTGTTTGGTTCCCAACATTCGTCAGAATAGTTACTTTTTGTAGCGCAGAAGAAAGTCAGCCATACGGTTTGGAACGCTGTGAGATTGAGTAAATGTTTTTTGTCCCCTTTAATGATATTTACTAAACTCCTACAGATGATGGTGAAATTTAAAGCAGAACATGATTTGGCTGATTTAGGGATGTGTGGCTCACAGGTCATGCTCAGGGTCAAGGGTCAAGGTTAGGGTCAGGTCATTGGTCAACATGTTTCACTAGTTATGCCATTTTGGCACTCACAGGTAAAGACACAAACAGCCTTCGTTAGTGCTGATTATTAATGCAGTAACCTGATGAGGCAGTATTAGTTTAAATGAACGTGGATTGTCAGAATATAAGAACAGGAAACATGCTTCCTACTAATATAAAAACATGTTTCTTCCTGAAATACATATTCGCATGAAGCGAACTGAGAGCTTTATCATTCCGACGCTGTAGTTCATAGTTTCCCTCATTGGTGACAGTAGGGGTGTGTGCGCTCAGACCTGCTTCGCTGCTCTCTATTCTGATCAGCGACACGGACAATATCCCGGAAACATTATATTCTACTGAGATCTGTTCTTTTTCTCGGCTTAGCATGTTCCAGTCGGTGTGTTGTTTAGTGTGGAGTGCGTTGTGGTGACTGAGGCACCCCTCATGTGAGAGATGATGGTTCACGCCCGCGCTGCAGGTTTCGCGGCATCGCCTCCTTTTATCTTCATCTCATCACGCGACCGCAGCGGCTCACCGGAGAGTCTGCCGTATTTCTCACCGAATCGCGCTGTGATGCGCCTGTAGCGGCGGCTCTCGTCTGTTCCGGTGATGAAGGCTGACAGAGGACGCGTGTTCCGCATGACACAGAGCGCGAGCATCGAGGACGGCGGCGTTTGTGTCGTGTTTTAGACGCGATGTGAGCTGCATCAGCTCGACGCGTCTCTGGATTATCAGTCATTTCTCCGATGCTTTCGTGGACTTTCATCTGTGAAAACACCCGCACTGTCTCATCTATGGTGACTACGCTACGTTTATGTTTATGTGGTCTTTGATCTCACCTTAAATATATTAAAATATTATAGTATCATTTTATGTTCAGACTTCTTGGATTTAACCACATAAGAACAGAAGGACCGTTACTGGTTGGAATACAAATCCTTTTCTTTTTTTTTTTGAACCAAAGGTCAGCTGCGTGTGTCAAAGGGTTTCAGGATCCAGTGAGTAAATGAAGGAGGTGTGTCGCATCTGCGCGCGCGAGCTGTGCGGAAACCAGCGGCGATGGATCTTTCATCCGGCGGCCAAACTCAACCTGCAGGTGCTGCTGTCTCACGCGCTGCGCCGCGGTCTGCAGCGGGACGGACGCGGCGAGTTCATCTGCAGCAAGTGCTGCTTCATGCTGGACCGCATGTACCGCTTCGACACGGTGATCGCGCGCGTGGAGGCGCTGTCCATCGAGCGGCTGCGCAGACTCCTGCAGGAGAAAGAGCGTCTGCGCCAGTGCATCACTGCGCTTTATAACAAAAACAATGGGCAGGAGACATGGGGGGCGACGGAGGCCTCGTGTGCGGTGGACGTGTCCGAGTACTTCACCCTGCTGCAGGAGGACCTGATGTACTGCATGTACGAGTCCTGGGCGGAAGACGAGTTGCAGGTGTTGGAGTGTTGCCACGCGTCGGAGGTTTCCTCGTGTTGGCATCGCTCGCGCAGGTGCAGGGTCTGCAGGGCGTTGCGTGTGCCCGACTCTGACTACGAGGCCGTGTGTAAGGTGCCCAGGAAGCTGGCGAGGAGCCTCTCCTGCGGCCCGTCCACACGTTACACGGCCAGCGGCGCTGGAAGCGTGTGCGAGGAGGAACAGACTTCAAACACGCTGATGCCCAAGACGCAGCGCACGGCATCACTCTCGTCAGACGGTGCGCGCACGCTCCGAGACCGCAGGAGCTCCGGCGGATCACTGGAGTCACTGGATAAAAGCCGCGGTGCTTCACCCGTCAAAGTTCCCCAGCGTGACGACCGAAGCTGCGACGCTGCGTCTGATGCTCCTCCAGCGAGACTCGCTCTGGATCTGTCGCTGCTTCAGGACTGTGTGTACAGACCCGTCCAGAGTCCACGGGGAAGCAAACTGCCTGTTCTGATGAATCCTGGGTGTTTTAATGGAGGAGCTAAACTGGACAGTCCAGACCAGGAGAACCTGTTTGACGGAGCAAACCACATGCTGGTGGAGCCAGAGCCGCCCAGAGTCCAGCTGGATCCGGATCCGGAGCTGGCCCGTCTGGAGGAGCTGTGTCAGCAGGTGCAGGATGAGTACCTGCCCTTCCGTCTCCGGAGAGGCCCACAGGTGAAGCGCCACTAACAGGACGGTCAGATCCCTATTCACTGGTCAGAGAAATGGATGCGTTCAGATGACGCTCCCCGTGCGTCGTGTGTTTTGTGCATGTAGCCGTTTACAAACACTAATGTCCCATTCTCTTTTTGTCATGTTGCTCATTTTGCATATTTTGTCTGTGAGGTTCATGGTAATTTTAATACATTTTAACATTTCTGGTGTTGCTTTTGTATGATATACAGTTGTGGCATTGAATCGCTGAAGTAAAAAACAGTTAGAAAGCATCAAGCTGAAAAATCATCTGCAGATTGTGTTTGAGGGCATTCGGTTAATATTCTGTAATTTGGTTTCAGCACATGATCTGCTTTTAAACAAAACCTGAACATGAACCAACACAAACCTCTTGATTCATTTTAGACCCTGTTCCTGCTGGATATCAGCACTGTAAGAGCTGATGAAGGAAGTCAGTGTTAGAGCCGTACCATCATCCGATCAGTGATGTTTTGTCTTCTCACGTCTCTGTTATACTCTGTAGTTCTCACTGAAATCTCCTCTGTGAACCCAATGATAGCCATTTCAGTTAAATAGGTTAACATGGAGAACGTGGCACCACCATTGGCCTAGTTCTGTCACAAAACCCCCAAGGCAACACACACACACACACTCACAGGCTCACACACACACGGACTCTCTCGGTCTCTCACTCTCTCACAGGCACACACACACACACTCACAGGCTCACACACACACGGACTCTCTCGGTCTCTCACTCACTCACTCACTCACTCACACACACACAGACTCTCTGTCTCTCACAAACACACTCACACACTCTCACAGGCACACACACATACACATACACTCTCTGTCTCTCTCACACTCACACTCACAGATTCTCTCTGTCTCTCTCACACACTCACACACACACTCACAGGCTCACACACACACAGACTCTCTCGGTCTCTCACTCACTCACTCACACACACACACGCACTCACAGGCTCACACACACACAGACTCTCTCGGTCTCTCACTCACTCACTCACACACACACACGCACTCACAGGCTCACACACACACAGACTCTCTCGGTCTCTCACTCACTCACTCACACACACACACGCACTCACAGGCTCACACACACACACACACACACACAGACTATCTCTATGTCTCTCACACACACACACACACTCTCACAGGCACACACACACATACACTCTCTCTGTCTCGCTCACACTCACAGACTCTCTCTGTCTCTCTCTCACACACACACACGGACTCTCTCTCTCGGTCTCTCACTCTCACACACACACACGCACACACACTCACAGGCTCACACAAACAGACTCTCTCGGTCTCTCACTCACTCTCTCACACACACACACACACACACACACAGACTCACACACACGCTCTCTCTCT
>NW_015552595.1:61348-64911 GCF_001515605.1 Sinocyclocheilus anshuiensis | reverse complement strand
ACACACACATACACACACACATACACACACACACACACACATACAACAGCGACATCTGACCTCAATGTACCTCAGTTAAAGCACCTCAGATGCTTCAGAACAAACGCAGTGAGATGAAATGCAGTCCAGCAGCATTTAAACCTGATTAGGATCATTTACTGACAGGTTTTCTCTAACATGGATTTCAACACACATTTGATTAAATTCATTGATCAGAATTGGTGTTATTTATTCAGTGTCTGTGTCAATTGGCTGAGATTAGAAGCAAATAAAATCAGGGCTTATTTTTCCTAATGCTTTATACAATAAATATGACCGGTTTCAATAGTATGATATTCATTTCTTCTGTTGTACATTAAAATGGTTTGATGTTTGGTTTGATGTTTATTGTCTTTTAGAGTCTGATAGAAGAGCAGCATTCGCATCAGTACGAACGCGCCGCTGGACAGTGTGTGAATGAACTGCAGCAAGCGCAGCTACAGCTCGAGTCTCTGCAGAACCAGATCCACGAGAGCGAGACCAGCAACAAGGTGCATTACCCACAATTCCCCACAACCCACAAACTCTCATCACGTAACCTTAGTATAACTTATAATTAGAGCTTAATGGTCTATATATATATATATATATATATACTGTATATATTAGTGTTGTCAATCAATTAAAAAAATGTATCCTTCTCTTTTTTTGTAATTAATCACGATTAATCACATAATATATGTAATATTTATATTGTCATAATTTGACATTGAATCTCCAAATTAATGTAGAAACAACAAATATTATGGTATATTTTAAATGTGTTTAATAGCATCTTTTTATTAAGTAGCCCATTATTAATGAAGGCCCGTATCATTGATAGCAATACTGCTACTGATGTCTCGATTAAATGTATTTTTCCCTTAATTTTAGCTGTTATTTATTGGCATTTAACGTTACAGTATTAGCCATTATTATCTTAACATAGGCTTTGAAAAATATAACAACTTTTAATTCAAGTGAACTTCACATGAACTATAAATTGTATATAAACTATAAATAGAATATAGATTAATTTTTATTCAAGCTACAGAAGTTAATCAGTGAGCAGATCAGTGATTGATTTCTCTGTTTCTTTTGTTCTGGGATTTTTTATCCGTGACAGGCTGTTTTCATTTGTGTGTTTGTTTCTCGTGACTCGGGTGCTGCAGGAGAAACTGTGTGAGATGGAGTCAGAGCTCCGGTCCATCAGACAAGCTGCTCAGAACCAAGAGAGAACCATCCAGAACCTCACAGACAGCCTGAGAACTAAAGACACAGAGGTCATTATATACACACACCACAGAAGCCACAGATGTGACGCCTTGTGTATGTGAATGTTTCCTTCTCGTAAACCTCACCGAGTAATGCAGTCATCGTGTGGATGGCGAGCAGCTCCCTGGAGCAGATTCACAAAAACCTTCCTGAGAAAGAAGTTAAGGAGTTTCTTAAGATTCTGCAATTCTTAAAATAATAATAATAATAAAAATAAAAAAATATATATATATTTTTTATATATATAAAAAAATTGTTGATGAAAATGACAGGCATAACATGTTATCTGATATGAAGAGCCTGTCTGGAGACGGAGCGATCTGTTGCGTTTAGCTTCTGTATCTGTGCTGTATAATTGATGTAATTATGAAGTATAAAAAACGAGTTCCTTGTCGGAGTTGTTAATGAATTTTGAATTCAGCAAAAAGCCACACACACGTAATCATGACCGATCATCGTTTATATTATCAGACATTCACTGGTGTCACAGTACAGAGCTTGTGCTCATCCATAGTAATAGTGATGTAATATTTAGCTAGTGTCTTTGTGTGTGTGTGTGTGTGTGTGTGTGTGTGTGTAGACTCAGGAGCTGTACCGTGTGATTGAGGGCCAGAACAACACGCTGGCCACAATCACAGAGACCCACCAGCAGCAGCTGCAACACACACAGGTGAACACACACACACACACACACAAACTCACACACACACACAGGTTTGTTTTTGACTCACTCACTCACTCACTCACTCACTCACTCACTCACACACACACACACTCATGCTGTACTGTCTGAGCTGCAGGTGATGAGTGTTTCCCGCATGTCGTTTCTGTCTCTGTAGACTCCAGAGAGCGCTGTGGACTCTGGTTCGGTTCTGGGCTCCCAGAGTTCTCTGTTCTGGTGTCAGCTGGAGTTGGAGGCGAGTCAGCACACTCACAGACTGACTCAGAGACGTCTGGAGGATGAGACGCGCTCGCGAGACCGACTGCAGAACGAGCTGCAGGACGCGCTGCAGCACAGAGACGTTTCCCACAAACACAACCAGGTGTGACTCTCTGTGTGCCGCTTTACCTGCACGTTTAACCCAGCTAAACCTCACCGTTACAACCCATCTGTGGCGCTGCAGATGTGATAACGGGGTTTCCAGCACATCCAACTGCTGCAGAAGTCATTGTTATTGGTATGTTTGTTCCTGTTTCACTTCCCACGGATGAGATGCTGCTTTCATGGGGAAAAGAAACACTTGGCCGTTTGTTTTTCTGAATAAGCATGTGACAGAAATATGATGACTTTTTTTACCCTGATGGCGGCAGTCTTTTTCTCTGTGAGCTCTGTGTGAGTGTAGATGGTTTTGTATTCATTTGTATTTGTTGTTTGGTCATTTGTAGTAATACATACACATTCATATTTATTTCTAGAACAGCACGGGTTTCTCAGTGTGAAACCCTTATTGGTGATGTTTGTGAATAAAAACTAAATATGAATTTATATTATTATTTAATTTTTTATGTCATGGGTTTTTTTGGGAAGAGAAAGCATGTAATGTCACTACTGCATGATGGCCCTCAGTCCTGTAAATATAACGTCAACAGAGTTTTGGAGCGGCACCCAACAGTAGAATTCTATTCAATTCAGATTTATTTGTAAAGTGCTTTTCACAATACACATCGTTTCAAAGCAGCTTTGCAGAACATGCATGTCTACATTACAATTTATCATGATCTGTTATCAGAAGTGTAATGTTCATTTCACAAATGAACAGTTCCAGGTAATAGAACCATACAGTTAGCTAACATGAATTAATTAATGTTAGGCAGAAGCTCATTAAAGCGATTATTATCATCATGATTACAATATGGAGAAATTTTGGCAGCTGTGCATGTTGAGTCAAGTTAGAAGATGAGACGATAATCTGTTGGAAATAATCATTATTTCTGTGATTCTGATTGGTGTGTGATGTTTATCTGTTGGCAGGAGCTGCGTGAGATGGTTGAGCAGCTGCGGTCTGAGCTGCAGGTCAAACTGTGTGAGCTGAGAGATTGTGAAGCCTCGACTCGCTCAGAAATCACTGACCGGGACAAAACCATCGCACAGCTACAGCAGAGCTTATGCCGCAGAGACGCGCTGCTGCAGGTCACACACTCCTCCACTGTGATGAAGACACTTACAGGACCTTTCTTATAACTTTAACGGTGTTTTCCCTTCAGGAGTATTCCGAGCTGCTGAATGATTCGCCTGACTGCAGCGGCCGCGTGGAGAGAGACGCACTGCT
>NW_015552595.1:48848-56348 GCF_001515605.1 Sinocyclocheilus anshuiensis | reverse complement strand
TCTGCTTCATTCATGAATTTGAGTTCACACACTCGAGGTCCAGAAACGCCTGTATACTCCATTTGAAGTTCACAGCCACTCTTTCTGAGGCCAAACACATCAGAGCAAATGTAGAAATAGACTTGTCTTTGTGTGCGCTGGTTAATGTCAGAGGAGCGCAGTAGTTCAGCTTTGTAACTTTAAGCACTTCAAGACTTTTTTTCTGTGACAAACTGTATGGGCCGATATTTTAGTGCCAAATGAGGCTGACTTTGCTGCATCGTTTAGCATGGTTTGCTCTTGTTTATTGAAATATGAAGTTATTTAATGTACTTCAAACTGAAAAGAAATAAATGGAACAGATTTCTTGGCCAGAATCTTTTGTATTTTATTTTTTTGTTTATTATCTGTTTTGAACCGTAAGAATCATTTTGAATTAGGATAAGCGATTCCTCCAGGACGCTCATTATTAGACGATAAACTAAAGCTAATTTTCATTTGGCATGCAAACATTACAGGTGAGTATGTGAACTGGGATTTTCTACAGTAAAGATTCTTCAGTGTCATTTAATTTCCACTAATATTCAAATGTTTTTTTAAATCACTGAACAGTTTGATGTTAATTAACCAAACAGACTCATTCACACCTGCATGCTAGCGTTCATGTATCACATGTCTGCATGGCTGTGACTTTGTGTGGTTTGATGACAGTATGCAGATTAAAATCATCAGCTAAATTCAGAATATGAAACATCTCAAGAAACCACATCGGTCCTGTGCACTTTTCTCATGATCAATACGCTCTTTCAGTTTCAGTTTAATCGTCACTCATACGTCACAAGAGACACGCATACGTCACAAGAGACACTGTGATCAAGCATAATTTCTTTGGACTCTGAGGGACGCAATATAATGTTTTACTTTAGTGGGTTGGGGGAAGCTCTCTTTCACAGCTTATTGCGCTTAAACGGTCAAATGCACACAATTATGTCACAATGCACATTGTGTGGAGTATCACATAATCAGTCTGTTGTGTCGTACTCTAACCTATTGTGCGTTATGGAAGAAAGAAACACACGATGCAGGTCACCATCAACCTATGTATTAATGTTAAAGGAAGGTGCAACGATAGAAGTACAATGTGTTTTCCCCCAGCAGATACACAGGTGTGCAGGGGCAGAGGAAACCCCGAATCAGGTCTTAAAGGGACAGACACCCAGACCATTACATCTCAGAAAAAAAAGCTGTCCTCAGCTGTAAATGACAGGCAGACGTCCTAACACAACTACCATACATGGTTAGATGCTTAGATATAGCAGCTGACAAGTACAGGTATTTGCATCAACATCATCTTGGGAACATACATGTTGCCTGATGAGATAATAACATAGCCTCTAATATATAATAAAAAAATTAAAGAAAAGAAAGGAAAACAAATGTGAAAATAAAATACACTGGGCCGAATCAAATACACCATTGGAACATACACAACATAACAGCATTGTTGTACCCTCACAAACATGTATAGAGAGAAACACCATTATGAAAGTAACCAAGAACCGAAACTAACAGCAACATTTCAACACTTAAATCTATAGGCCCCCTCACAGTAATATTAACACTCCCTTTTTTTAGTATGAAACTCATTTGTCCACTTAGTTGTCGACCAGTCTGTTGTGACTCAGGGATGAACTCTGGGCCTTAAATTGTAGTGACACCCCTGTACTGGGCTTTGTACGGGATCATCCAAAATACAAGAATCAGGAAAAACATTATCGTCCCTTGCGGTGCCTTGCACCATCGGGCAAAAGTCAACCATTCCTGCCTGCCCATCATTAAGCAAGTCATCTTCCCTCTCAATGCAGGATGATGGGTTCAGCTCCAAATCACCACCGACCATCATTTCCTGAACACCCAGACTGGAATCTCCAGCATCAGAACCACTCAGACCAGGAACTTGAATGGTATGCGCCTCAGACCCCCACATACTCCCAGGGTTCATTGGCATGCACAGGGACCAACAAGCCCACTGGTTTCCGTTGGGATGGTTTGGTGAGCTGGCAAACTGTGCAGGAAGATACATACATGCGCACATCACCTTTCATTTTAGGCCAAAAAAATCTCAGTCTAAGCCTGGTAAGGGTTTTTTTTATACCAAGATGCCCCGCAGTAGGGTGATCATGATAATACTCTAGGATAGATCTCCGTATTGCCAATGGTGCCACTAACTTTAAATCTTTCCATGGGTGCATACCACACTGGACATTCACATCTTTGTAGTACAACAGTCCGTCTTGCACCATGTAACAGCCCTCAAAATTATCACCGTCCTCAATAGTCTCTACATTCTCCAACTTACGAAGAAGCACACCAGTTTTGCAATCATCCAACTGAAACTTCCGTATTTGCTGCCTGTCCCCTAACTCAAGTAGTGGTTGGATACGCAAGTCCAGACCAGCTATAATGGTATAGTCAGGCAACACATCCAAAGGGCCACTACAATCAGGCAAGGGGTTACGGGACAGAGCATCAGGGACCCGATTTCCCACACCAGGTTTGTGCTTGATGCTGAAATCAAAATCTTGCAGCCGAAGACACCAGCGCGCCAACCGACCAGAGGGATTGGGCCTCAACATCAGCCATTGTAAACTACTCTGGTCCGTGTATACAGTGACACGCAGACCTTCAATGTAGGGTCGGAAGTGCTCAAGAGCCCATATTAACCCCAGACACTCCTTCTCTGGAGTTGAGTATGGTTTCTCAGACTTATTCAGAGTTCGACTCGCGTACGCCACAACTATCTCTCGTCCTTCCTCATCTTGCTGCATTAGTGCTGCCCCCAGCCCTGCATCACATGCATCGGTGTGGATATAAAATGCCTTCCCAAAGTCAGGAAACCTCAAAACAGGTGAAGAGGTCAAACACGACTTTAAGTCATCCATTACCTTCTGACAAGAATCATCCCACACAAACGGTGTTGCATCTCGTGTCAGTGCACACAAAGGTTCTGCAAGCTTTGCATAATTCTTAATGAACCTACGATAGTAGCTGCTCAGCCCCAAAAATGATCTCACCTGTTTGACACTCTTTGGGACGGCAAACTCAGTCACTGCCCGTACTTCGTCGATATCAGGCAAGATGCCACCAGGCGTCACTTTGTAATTGTCTGACCTGTTTGACACACTTTGGGATGGCAAACTCAGACACTGCCCGTACTTTGTCGACATCAGGTAAGATGCCACCAGGCGTTACTTTGTATCCCAGGAATTTAAATTCCTCCCGGCAAAACTGACACTTGCCCAGCTTCACAGTCAGGCCAGCCGTCCGTAAGTGGCTAAACACTTCACGTATGTCATCCAAGTGCTGTTCGAATGTCGGGGATACAATCACTATATCGTCAAGGTATACGGCACAACACTTGTATATCAGCCCAGCCAAAACAGAGTTCATGAGCCGTTGGAATACAGCCGGTGCATTGCATAAACCGAACGGCATGATTTTGAATTGGAAAAGGCCACAATGGGAAGTGAAGGCTGTCTTTGATAGGTCTCGCAGAGCCAGTGTCAACTGAAATCTCAGCCAATGTAGTATGACCTAACTGGCTGCTAAACAAATCATCAAAACTCGTCAGCAACGCTCTAAGCTGCAGTCCCTCCTCGTCAGCCAAAGACGAGCCACTGATTAATAATTCCACCTTTGTTAGAGAGGTCTGTAGGCTGGCTAAAGTTGGCCCCTCAAACACACTATTTTGATCGTCCCAATCCGGACCCGCCATACCATCCACATCCATGTTTCCGATGGTTATTGTTCTGCTAGGAACATGGATGCTGATTGAGGCTCGAAGCATAAAATCCATCCCCAATATGATTGGGACTGTTAGGTTCGGCAGAACAATGAACCTATGAAAAAACGTTGTCCCTGAAACCAAAATGTCAGCCAGGTACTTCCCAAAGGTTCACACGTACCCGCATCTGCCAATCTGAGAGGGGAGAACATCCAAGGTGTGAGGTCATGGGCGGATGTCAATATATCAACCCTTATTGCGGACAATGAAGCACCCGTGTCTAAAGTGGCCATTATTTCGACATTCTTCAGCTTAATAGACACATGAAAAGGATTGTTCCAAAGGGAAGGTGACGACACATCTTCAATATGACCTAAATTAGGTTTGAGGAGAATTTGATCACCAACCTGAGGCCTGCTTATTGTCTGGGGGGAGGGTTGCCTCGACAAAAAGTCCCCCACCCCCACGTTTCCCGTTTGTCATTGTACCATTTGAATCCCGGGTCCTCAGCCCTCGATTCAGCTGTATCAAGAATCCTGCTCGGGGGATTCCTGGTGTTCCTGGCAGGTGGTTTACATCTCGGGCATGAGCGCACTGTCACCCCTGGCAAATGACATGAATAACAGTACACAAGACCACGTGTCTCTTCATCAGTTACAACCCTAGCACCCCCACGGTGGCCCAAGGCAGCATGCACTTCGTGTACACGGAGCAGTAGGTCACCCACTGTGGAAATTTTGGCCCCATATAAAGCAACAGCATATTTTTCTAGTGCATGCTTACAAATCACTTCAATTTGCTCTGCTTCAGGTGGAGGAGCCCTAAGCTTCCTGAATTCACACAACATGTGTGCCACAAACGTTGGAAGAGGTTCATCCCCTGATTGAAAGCGATCAAGAATGCCCCTCCAAATTTGCTCCTGATTATCCGAAGGCAAGAAAACCTTCCGAAACAAATCTGCAAATTGATCCCACGTGACAATATGTGGCCGAAGTACCTGAAACCAGCGAGCAGGCTCACCTGCCAGAAAACGTTGGATCTCATTAAGAATCTGTGTATCTGTCATACCCATCTGAGCCCTGTAACCATTCACTGCAGCCAACCACTCCTCAGGATTGGTCCTGCCATGGTCACGGAACACGGGTGGCTCAAGCCTGGAATGACTAAGGAGAGAGGTCAATACTCTAGAAGTGCTACTTAAAATGGTGGCATCTGAAAGATGAAAATCCCCACCTGTAACATGAACACCAAGGGAGGATGTTGGCTGAGTACTGCCACAAGAAAACCCCACTTGGGGCTCTGCATTAAAACCGGGAACATGTTGATTATGAGCACTTACGCCACTACACCCTGGAGGAGGCACTCCCATAGATGTGTTCAGTTGGCCAGGTGTTGACGTAAAAACGGGGTTCCCCCACTGTTTTGCGTGTTTTGCCATATTAGTCAAAGGTTCAGATACAAATCGGTCAAGTATATCCTTCTGAAGGTTCAATGAATCATGAAGTCAGTTCCCGAGCAGCTTCACCTCCTGTCTCAATGTACGCACCTGTTTTTCTAGGCTGGCCCGACGTGACTGAGGTTCATCGCAGGGCTCAGGCTCAACATGCATAATATCGTCACTGTCGAAGTCTCTACTTTTTGCCATTTCCCCAACCCACTGTGCATTCACAACAGTAAACACTGTAGTACCCAATTTGACAGTTAACAAAATTATCACTTTCCTTAAAGGTCAGTTAGATTAGTCACTCAAACATATAGGTGCAAAAGCAACGATGTTTAGAAATGACACAGAATAAAACAAAAACTGCATGTGTTTCCAGTCCCCACAAAAATGTCCACAAAGTCACCTCTCAGAGTTATGTACCTTCCAAATGGACAGTTTATGCAATTTATGTCCTCTTCTTCAGCTGATGAGAAAACCATGCGATGAAGGGCAAATAACTTCCTCCGAATGCCATCAACTCACTGTGAAATCTAGTCTGCACTGTCCAATTCCCGCGGAGAATCGACTTTTTAGTCCCAACTGTGGTGAAATAAGACACAGTTTTCCCAAACGAAAACAAAGTTCCACACCAACGATCCGAGCAGACCAATCACTATAATTACACGACATATTCGCAAATAAACCAGGAATTTTGTTCGGGTGCCACTTGTAACATATTGTGCGTTATGGAAGAAAGAAACACACGATGCAGGTCACCATCAACCTATGTATTAATGTTAAAGGAAGGTGCAACAAAACGATAGAAAGTACAGTGTGTTTTCCCCCAGCAGATACACATGAGTGCAGGGGCAGAGGAAACCCCGAATCAGGTCTTAAAGGGACAGACACCCAGACCATTACATCATGCAAACGTAAACCGTTAGGAGTAAATCAGGGCCCGTATTCACAAAATATCTTCAGGCTAAAAGTAGCTAATAACTCTGATTTAGGAGAAAATCTTAAAAATAATGGGTGTGTCAGTCCTAAATTTAGGACTCCTAAATCTTTGTTGTAAGAGTATTTCACAAAGCGTTTTAGCGCTAAAACTAGCTCCTAAATCTGTGAAACGTTAGGAGTAGTAAAGAGGACTGCTAAGTCACTAAGACCAAATCTGAACTATCCTAAAATGGCTGTTGCCAGAAATCTACCTCGGAATATAAACATTTTAGAAACATTTGACGATAATGAGCTTTTAAAAAGGTAACGGCTTTGGTTTGGAAGTTATCCCAAATCCAAATTTTTTATTATAGGTACCCCTAATATTAGGCTATAGCTGTTCTCGCATCCAGTTTGGTTTTCTTTTATGTTTGCATGTCTTACTATCAGCCATGATTATTCTACTCTGCTAATTAAAAGGCTGTTTATATGCATATTACCAAAATTTTATTAGTCGCTTAGTCGCAGAAAAAAAAATTCCACATGAAGTGGCGAAATCACGTAGTCCGTGATGGACAGAACATTAACGGCTGGTCTGTGTGGTAATATAGTACATCAGGCAGGACATCCATATGCTCAACTAATATTCATCAACCTCAAATATGGCTTATCATCTGAAATATGTATGTAGTAGCAACTTTACATGGCAGCTCAATCTAATGTTAGCCTAGAAAAAAGTGTGCAGTTCACGTGTTTGTGCGTGTGGAAGCTGAACAGTAGCGCGCTTGGGCTCCTGCAGGACAGATGGAGGCGCTGGTGCGATCATTGGCTCTTAAAATACTTTGTTATTTTTGGTCATACAGATAAGAGTAATGCATCTTTTGTATCTGTAAAGACTCTACGTTTATTCGTGTGCACTCAGAATAACAATGAAACGTTGCACTTTTGTAAAATAATGAAAGCAAACAGGATGCGCTTTCTGCCGTCTCGGTCTCTGTGAACATGAGCGCGTAACTTCGAAACTCCGTGTATACTTGCCTTATTACAGACATAAAAAATATATCTATAGAGAGTGAAACTTTAAAATGAACCAATTAAAATAGAAAACAAATATTCTCAGATTATGTAATCCGTGTGAAACATGCATTCAGGGCGCATACTGCGGAGATGACAAGTCAGTGTCGCCGACTTCATCTCTTAAACCGAAAACAGAAAGCACTATTGTAACAATAAATTATTAAAACGTTAATGCGGTGTACTTGCTGTTTTTCCCTAACACATTCATAATTATTATATTTGCCGGTGCGCTGTGGCAAGCCTTTTTTGCATGCGCTTGAGCACTTATTAGGCTATGTAGGCAATTAAAGGCTCATTATTA
>NW_015552595.1:14048-48734 GCF_001515605.1 Sinocyclocheilus anshuiensis | reverse complement strand
CTTGCCTTATTACAGACATGAAAAATATATCTATAGAGAGTGAAACTTTTAAATGAACCAATTCAAATAGAAAACAAATATTCTCAGATTATGTAATCCGTATGAAACATGCATACAGGCGCATACTGCGGAGATGACGAGTCAGTGTCGCCGACTTCATCTCTTGAACCGAAAACAGAGAGCACTAGTGTAACAATAAATTATTAAAACGTTAATGCAGTGTACTTGCTGTTTTTCCCTAACACATTCATAATTATTATATTTGCCGGTGCGCTGTGGCAAGCCTTTTTTGCATGCGCTTGAGCACTTATTAGGCTATGTAGGCAATTAAAGGCTCATTATTATGATTCATATGGTTTATTAATAGAAGTGCGACTAATAGTCGACTAATGCTTAAAATGAAGGACTACTAGTCGACCAGAAAAATCTTTAGTCGAGGGCAGCCCTAATTTTAGTTATACTGAACTTTTTTTATCGAAGCATACATATAAGAGGCTGACAATTAGCTGAATATATAGCCTACTTGTTTAATTAGTGACACTTAGCCTGCTTTTTAAAATCTTTATTTAAATGTGGCAATTAACCTTTTTATTTTAAAAACTTTATTTGAATATGGCAACATAATATTGCGCTCTACAATATTTCTATGAATAAATCTCTGACAGAGACTATCAGCCAATCACTGTGTGCATAGTTAATAAGCTTGATGACATCATCCATAGCAACAAGGTCAACCCCGCCCCCTTACTCTCTTTAAGACTTCTGTCTATTCCTTAGTAAAAGTTTGTCTCAGCAGCTTTGTGAATAGGTTTTAAGAGAAAACTTTTACTGCTATTTAGGAGAGCTCTTAGTGGTAAGATAAAATGTTTTGTGAATACGGGCCCAGATGTGTAACAGCATATTAGATCTGTGCATTCAATCTTAAAGGGACAGCGGCCTAATAAACTGCTGACATCTGTTACATTAATGTTAATAAAAATAGAAGAAAAAAACCTAATGAAACCACTTTTGTATTTTTATTATGAATCAATGTATATGTAATTCATACAGCGGAGACTATACAGTATTTTATTTTTATATTAAGGCATGTTAATTAAACCTAGGATACCTGAAATATACTTACTATTCATAGCTTTCAGTCACGTGACCGGCTCGAAGACCTGGAGGGCAAAACATCCACAGAACTGCAGCACAAGCCTGTCAATTTTCCATCTGTTTCACAGCCGCAAATATTTAGATCACCTCTCAAAAGAATAAAATAAAGGTATGTGAACAAAATGCAGGTTTTGGCCATTTGCAATCCACATTAAGCACCCGCGGCAATATTTCAATCACTAAACAGTGCGACAAAACTGTGTAAAAACACTTAAAGTGCCTTAATATATTTAAAACAGTAATATTCTCTATATTAATGATGCACAGTGTACATAGGCAAGCATTAGGGCCGGAATATGAATGCAATCCGCTTAATGGTTCAGTGTTTTCTATGGGAAACCATTTAACCGTGAAACTTTGCACATTGCTTTATATTCTGGCTTCATCTGCTTGCCTGTGCAAAATATACATAATCAATAAGGTGTTTACTGAATTGACATAAAAAATATATCTATAGAGAGTGAAACTTTAAAATGAACCAATTAAAATAGAAAACAAATATTCTCAGATTATGTAATCCGTATGAAACATGCATACAGGCGCATACTGCGGAGATGACGAGTCAGTGTCGCCGACTTCATCTCTTGAACCGAAAACAGAGAGCACTAGTGTAACAATAAATTATTAAAACGTTAATGCAGTGTACTTGCTGTTTTTCCCTAACACATTCATAATTATTATATTTGCCGGTGCGCTGTGGCAAGCCTTTTTTGCATGCGCTTGAGCACTTATTAGGCTATGTAGGCAATTAAAGGCTCATTATTATGATTCATATGGTTTATTAATAGAAGTGCGACTAATAGTCGACTAATGCTTAAAATGAAGGACTACTAGTCGACCAGAAAAATCTTTAGTCGAGGGCAGCCCTAATGCATATTGGCTAATTGTTTACGAGAAGCATACATATAAGAGGCTGACAATTAGCTGAATATATAGCCTACTTGTTTAATTAGTGACACTTAGCCTGCTTTTTAAAATCTTTATTTAAATGTGGCAATTAACCTTTTTATTTTAAAAACTTTATTTGAATATGGCAACATAATATTGCGCTCTACAATATTTCTATGAATAAATCTCTGACAGAGACTATCAGCCAATCACTGTGTGCATAGTTAATAAGCTTGATGACATCATCCATAGCAACAAGGTCAACCCCGCCCCCTTACTCTCAGCTTAAGACTTCTCTCTATTCCTTAGTAAAAGTTTGTCTCAGCAGCTTTGTGAATAGGTTTTAAGAGAAAACTTTTACTGCTATTTAGGAGAGCTCTTAGTGGTAAGATAAAATGTTTTGTGAATACGGGCCCAGATGTGTAACAGCATATTAGATCTGTGCATTCAATCTTAAAGGGACAGCGGCCTAATAAACTGCTGACATCTGTTACATTAATGTTAATAAAAATAGAAGAAAAAAACCTAATGAAACCACTTTTGTATTTTTATTATGAATCAATGTATATGTAATTCATACAGCGGAGACTATACAGTATTTTATTTTTATATTAAGGCATGTTAATTAAACCTAGGATACCTGAAATATACTTACTATTCATAGCTTTCAGTCACGTGACCGGCTCGAAGACCTGGAGGGCAAAACATCCACAGAACTGCAGCACAAGCCTGTCAATTTTCCATCTGTTTCACAGCCGCAAATATTTAGATCACCTCTCAAAAGAATAAAATAAAGGTATGTGAACAAAATGCAGGTTTTGGCCATTTGCAATCCACATTAAGCACCCGCGGCAATATTTCAATCACTAAACAGTGCGACAAAACTGTGTAAAAACACTTAAAGTGCCTTAATATATTTAAAACAGTAATATTCTCTATATTAATGATGCACAGTGTACATAGGCAAGCATTAGGGCCGGAATATGAATGCAATCCGCTTAATGGTTCAGTGTTTTCTATGGGAAACCATTTAACCGTGAAACTTTGCACATTGCTTTATATTCTGGCTTCATCTGCTTGCCTGTGCAAAATATACATAATCAATAAGGTGTTTACTGAATTTCGCCTTTTAATATCTGTGTTTTACTATATTGCTACTTAATGCAAACTGCGTAAAAATAACTGTTTTGTCCTCCAGGTGGGCGTTCCCATACGGGTGTGACGTCACGTGAAAACTATCAATACCTTAACCCTGTACCTGAAAAACTTAAGTTTATATTAGTACATTGTATTTGTCCTATTGTTTATATATTTTATTTTATTTACCAGTTTTTTATATGCAAATGTTTTTAATTTTGTATTAATGAATTTTATTTATGTAGTAAGTAGTTTTTCTGTGTTTCAGGGCCTTTTTACAGATGACTGCTAGTCATGACTGCTGTCACCTTAAATGGCATTTGTTTTATAATATTTGTTTGGCTGAAATGAGAAGACAAAAACAATAGATTTAAAAAGTCTACAATTTTTTTCTTCAAGAAATATTAATCTGTCTACTGCAGTCAGTTAAGAAAAGTAACACATAAAAAGTAAACTAGAATCTTTAAATTATCCAAATAGAAGTGACTTTAAAGCACCGTCTCTGGGTCTTTGTCAAGTCAAGTCACCTTTATTTGTATAGCGCTTTATACAATACCGATTATTATACAATATTTTGTAATGTTGTTAATACGAAACACTTCATCTATATTTATCTGTCTTGCATGATACTGTACAAATATTCCATTCATACAGTTAATCACATGATCCGCTTTATACACATCTGAAATACTATATTTCCTTTCATTCCTGAAAGACAATATTTTATAGAGTCCACATGACTCCAGTAATCCTTCAGTGTTACTGAATAAACTGCAGCAAATCTCTCGTGTCACAACATTCACAGACGAACTGAAGCAGCAGATTCCAGCTGAAGATCCACATGGACGGGTTAGTTAGGGTTAGTGATGGTTTCATAATCTAGCCGTACTACAGTAATCTTTCTTTCTTTCTTTGCTGCTGTAGTTTCAGGACTTTTATATAAACTCAGGTTATATAACCAGAATAACAGAGCAGAATGTGACTTTAAAAGGACAGTCCACCCAAAAAAGAGAATTTGTCATCTACTCACCCTTTATGTTATTTAAGTCTTTATGGCTGATTTTCTTCTTTGGGACACAAAACAATATATTTAGAGAAATGTTGAGGTACAAATAACATTGAATCCCATTGACCTTCATTGTATGAAAAGAAAAAAATGAGACAAAAATGATGTTTTGTGTTCCTCTAACGAAAGTCATACTGGTATGCAATGACAGAGTGAGTAAATGACAGCAGAATGTCTGTTTTTGCATGAACTAACCCTTTAACATTCACTATGGGAGTGAAGGAAAGGCAGCTGGACAGACAGATTCGGCTCTGGAAACACAGACAGAACGAGACAATGACTGGACAACAGAGAAACAGACAGATGAAAGAAAGAGATGAATGAAGAGGAATCTTAGTGTCTGTCATGTTTCCTTCTAGAATCCAGCAGTGATGAAGATGAAGACGATCATGACAGCAGTGAAGAGTTCACGGACAGCATAGAGGACAACGACCTCAAACTGACAGCTCAGAGTTTGACCAGCGCACAGGTAAGAAGAAAACAGCTGTTAATGAGCAAACACTTTCATTCAGAGCTTTCTCTGTCAGCGCCACGTCTCCTAGAGTTCAGGGTTTGATCGTCCATCTGTGATTCAGATATTTCAGTTATCAGGCAGATGAAAGCCACACACCCTTCAGATATTATGATTTACTTAAAGACACTGTAGCATCAAAATATTTGTTTTGTGGCTTTTAATTCACATCTGTAGCTTAAAGCTTGTTTATCTCTAGTGCTAGCATACATGCTAAAAGACAATGTCTTTAACTCACATACACATTTAAGCTGTAAAGCTTACTTTCTGAAATACAATGTTCTTTAGAAATTGGCTCTTCCCTTTGATATGTTCCACCTGACTTCCCGTGTCAACAGGAAATACAATCAACACACACTGGAAACAAAGCGCTGCTCACTGAGCCCTTTCATTGGGTCTTTAACATTTGTTTGTATTAGCGTAGCTCAGAGCTCACTGTGTTCTCCTGACAGAGAGCCGAGGAGTTCAGTAGACCGGGGAACGGGGTGCTGATGTCCCAGCATGCATCAGAGCAGAGAAACGAAGGCGAGACGGGCCGCTCCTCACTCTCTCGCAGCAGGTACCAACAGCGGTGCAGATCACTTCTGTTTGATGGCTTCTTCCTGCTCTGCTGTGATTGTGTCGTTGCTTTCGTAGGAACGAGCCTGCATTAGCAGCAGATGAGGAGGAATCTGCGAGGTTGGAGAAGCGTGAAACAGACCGGCCAAACTCCCATGAGCCTCAGAGAGTTTACCGTACGTTCAGAGAGGAGGAGGAGGAAGAATATGATGATGAAGTGGAAGGGGAAGATGCCCGGGCCCGTCACGGCAAGCGCGGGCCCCCGAGTGTGGAGCTGCGGGAGGGGAGGTGGAAGAGGAGGTGCACCAGACCACATTCTCTGGACCTCGGAGCTCTGCTGTCACACAAACCTGCAGCCCATCTCAAAGTTCAGGTAATAAATCATGCCACATCGTCCACATAACTAGCACTGGTTAACCCTAACCTGGTTCATTTCAATACAGCAAAGTACAGATAGTAGTACTAAAAATGATCAGGCAAGAACATTGGTTTGTTTATTTTATGATCAGGATGTAGAAATGGAGCAAGAGGTTGATGGCGACAGCGGCAGTCCGAGAGCAGGAAGAGGCGGAGCCATTGGGTTCTGGCAGCATGTGGAGGCGGGGCTTCGGGAGCAGGCGGAGCGTCTCCGTAGCGACCTTGCCGTGAGTCGTCAGGAGAGCCGTGATCTGCAGGAGAGACTGATGGTGTCAGAGGCGACAGTGCAAGCGCAGGCCGAACAACTGAAAGACTACAGAGAGCTGCTGAGTGAGGACACACACACACACACACACACACACACACACACACACACGATCTCTCACACACACACACACACACTTACTCACACACTCACTCATAAACACACACACCCCTGTTGTTTGTGCTGACTGGTTTTGTCTCTGTCAGCCGACAGCGCCGTCCAGCAGGACAGTAAACAGGTGCAGGTGGATCTTCAGGATCTTGGATATGAGACGAGCGGCCGCAGTGAGAATGAAGCTGAGAGAGACGACGCCAGCAGCCCCGGTACACACACCTGACACACACCGTACCAAAGTCATGAATACACAGTGGGTCCAAACTAGTGCTTCTGTTTGCAAGCTTTCCTAATAGAATGCAAACCTTTTGAAAAGTTAAACAGAAAAATGTGAAAGTGAGAACGACTTTTGCTTAAATGACAGCAGCACTGGAGCTACATGAACAAAAGCTTATTATCATGTTCATGAGACACTTCTGTACACAGCACATCTATATTTCTGCTGCATTCTGTGATGCCAATGATGCTGTGCATCTCATTCACAAATGTTTTGCACTGGATGAACATTCACCATGTGCGCAGCTCACAAGCATGTCATGTTCATCTGTCAGAGTTTGATGAGTTGGAGACGTGCATCTCTCTCTTGGATTCGCGGAGCAGATGCAGCGGTTGGCATGGCAACAGCGATGTTACGCAGACAGATGACCCGTCCTCGCTGAAGCGTTTGGTGCAGGACCTGCGCTCACAGCTCTCTCACTGCCACAAAGTGATCCGCGGCCTGCAGCTGCGAGTCCGTTCGCTCTCTGCGACCTCCGACTACGCCTCCAGCCTGGAGCGCACGCCACGCAAGGTAACGCTCCCCTGATGTCATTAGTCATCTGTTACTAACACTGCAACCACCTCATTTACAGACTCGCATCAGCTTGATCATATTATACTTTCATATGTTGCTCTAGAATACTCGACTGTGATTGTCCAGTCATTTTGTGATCAATAATCTGTAACGACACCAAACAGTATAGTGTTGGATTGTTGAATTCCTACACAGCTGTGCTGATTTCATGTCTCTCTAATCACTCCGCACTCTTACTTTGGTCTCTCCCTCAGATTATTAGTTCACGTTCATTCATGTATTCATTTGATAAAAAGCCTCAGGGACGGTCTTGTGATGATGAACTCTGTGAACCCATCAGGTGAACTGGGCGCTTCAGGTGAGTGCGGATCACAGCGGTCTGGATGAGGACGAGGGCTGGCAGTCCGACGGGCCGCTGAGACGCAGCCGCGAGCTGCAGGAGCTGGTGACCCGCGTGACGCTGCTGGAGACCCAGATCAAGAGCTCCAAGCTGGAGGGGAAGAGCGGTGCGGAGGGTGGGAAATGTGCCACCTGGCCCGGGTGAGGCGCTTTCTGCTGTACAGACTGAGTCAAAGCAGCTTCACAGTAATAAACAGGAAAATAACAATCAATGATTAAAGGGGTCATGAACTGAGAAAAATAAAATTTCCCTTGATCTTTTGACATATAACAGGCCAATGTACTATAGAAACATCCTGTAAGTTTCTAAACTCCAAACTTTCTGGTTAGTCTAAAAACAGCTTATATTGAAACCAAGCTCAGAAAACGACTTGTTGTGGAATGAGCCACTTTATGGCGTAATAGTGTGGCTAAACCCCGCCTCCGCAGGAGAAGATCAACGCCTGCTTCTACATCACTGCCTCTTTAGCCCCACCCACCGATTCTACATCACTGCTTCTTTAGCCCCGCCCACCAATTCTACATCACTACCTCTTTAGCCCCGCCCACCGATTCTACATCACTGCCTCTTTAGCCCCGCCCACTGATACACGCTTGTAGTAGAGGAGAGATGCAAACACAGGATTGCTCCATCAACAGAAGCAGACAGATGACATTACAAGATCACAAGACACTGTGTAGTGTAAGTTGTGAAAAACAGTCTTTGAATTGCCTTGTGATCCTAACATATCTAGACTGGACACGTCAGGTGTAAACACGGGGTAAATTAGCAAAGAGCTCCAGATCGCATCAGTGTTTGTTTGTTTGTTTGCTTTACTTTGCTACGGATTAATTTTTAAACAAGACAGTATGATGCAGGCTTTTCAGAGAGACTGAGAGTAAAGGCTGATGCAGCGCTGAGTCTGACTAGAGCGGATCTGACAGTAATGTGTCACACAGAAGTGTGAGGGAACGTGCTTTCACCACCATTGCATTGTCTGTTCCAGACAGTTTGATATATACTGAGGATTCACACATTTTTAACCCAAATGACCCATGTTGTTTGCAGAGTACATCACAGCAGCGTCCATCTGTTATTTTAATAAGCGAAACTGTTATCCAATCACAGCAGTGGGCGTTTCCTTGAGTCTTGAATGAGCCCCGCCTATAAAAACAGAGCGTTCTGCAGAGAGGCTCAAAAACAGGAGAGAAAATAGCCTGTTACTTCTAAATGATGATGTTTTTTGTTGTAAAATCACACTAACATTATAAGTGAACCTCAGACAACTATAAAATAATAAAAAATGAAGGTCATGACCCCTTTAACACTGTGTCTTAAGAACTAATTTGACCCACTAGCAGTTAGAGGTAATCAGTCTCACATTTCATTCATTTTACAATATGAATTAAAAAAGTTATGACCAGTCTTGAAGAAAAAAATTAGATGACAATCTTTTAAGCCTCTTCTAAGCAGTTTCTGCAACTGGCCACAGTTCAGTGTTGGTTCAGTTCAGTTCAACAGCTGTGCAAAGTCCATCAGTTATTAAATCCACTTTGGCTCTAAGCCGCTCTACAGATGACAATCGTGTTGGTGATGCTCAGTGCTGATGTGTGTTTACGAGCACCTGTTGATAAGTTCTTCCTGGTCTTCTGCTGCTGCGCTGTATAAATCATCAGCCCGGGGTTTTCAGAGCAGATGCAGCAACAAACAGTGCAGGACTCGCAACATATATTTTTGTTTGTACAGGAAGTACAACACACTGATCCAGGCACAGGCACGAGAGCTGTCACACCTGCGGCAGAAGATGCGAGAGGGGCGGGGCATCTGCCACATCCTCACGCAGCACCTGAGTGACACGACCAAAGCCTTCGAGGAGCTGCTGCGCGCCAACGACATCGATTACTACATGGGCCAAAGCTTCCGAGAGCAGCTTTCCCAGAGTTCCTCACTTGCTCAGAGAGTCAGCACCAAGATCAGTGGACGTGAGTGTGTGCACACACTCCTTACACACACACACACACACACATACAGTAAAGCATGTCAGCAGCTGCATGCAGTCGTTTGTTCAGGTGTATATAGTGCCGGTGTCATGTGACCTATAATAATATGTGCTGTATTAACAACAGCAGCAGAAGCTACAAATTGTGCAGTAAAAACCTTGTGATGACGGGGACGGTAACAGACTGAATTATTTAATCAGATCAAATTAAATAAAAATAATAACCAGTTTTTCATTGACTTTTAAAAGATTATATTGATTGCATATTGACTACATTATCAGACAACAGCAATAATGAGGCATTGATTTCTTTATTTACTGTCTGTGTCTGTAAATTTGCAGCCAAAGGCTGAACTATTTTTGTTCATGTGATTTCTGAAGGAAGGGTAGCAGACAGACATGATCACTGCCAGTCACACGCACTGGTGTTTCTCATATAACTGCATATAGAAATAAAGCTTAAAGAGACATATGGTAAATATTCCTGTACGCTCCGCTTTCTCAGGCTGTGATCGGATCCTTTAAGTGTCTTCTGTGTGTAGATATCATACAGTCCTTCACTAAATGTTTTCTTTGGTTGTCAGGTGATCGTTCAGAGCAGCAAGATGCTAAAACGGGTCACGAGCTGCTAGCGCTGAGGTGAGGTGTCTCCTCTGGAATATAATGTGCATTAGTTCACTTCACTCTATTAATGACCGGTGATCATGTTCTTCAATAGGTTGAGTAAGGAGCTCCAACACAAAGATCAAATCATCGAGTCTCTGCACACCCAGTTACAGCAGCGTCCCGACACGCCCTGCAGCAGCCACGCCCCCTCTGAGACAACAGACCAATCAGATTGCGCCTCGTTTGTGTCTGACGAAAGAGGCTCCAACAATGGGGATGTGGACCTGTGCTCAGACATGGACGCAGCCAGTGAGTTTGCACAGGAGGAGCCCGAACCCAAAGACAGAGGTGCGAAAACCTCCGTCATACAAATACCATCTAAAACACACACACACCCACAATCACTCACTCACTCACTCACTCTCACACACACACACACACACACACACACACACACACACACACAGATAAAACAAAGAAACCTAACATTTATTGAGTGACATTGTTCATGTGACTCAGATCAGAACAGACAGTCAGATCTTCTTCTCTTTGGATCATCTTGTGCTGGAAAACATGATCCTCAGGTTTTATTCGTGTAGCATCAGTGCTGCTGCCATTAAAACAAGACAAAACAGAACAATCTTTTTGTGATTTTACAATTTTACAATCAGCTTTTCTTTTTGATAATTTTTTCACTAGAGGTCTCAGGCTGTCGCTCCCAAACTTCACAGTGTGCGTTTTAACCTGAATGCTCATGATGAAGGTCCTCATTACTGTGGTACTGCCGTAGTCCAGTGTCTCCCCCTACAGGACACAGGAGAGTGCGACAGGTAGACGGTATGTCATTGACACACATCTCTGCTCCGCCGTCTGCAGGTGTGTTCACAGAACTCTTGTCCAGCTCACAGCTTCTGATCCAAACCCAGCAGATCAGTGCTCATTCTAACCCCATGACCTTTGCCCCCGTGACCTGCCCTGACCCTGACCGCAGGATCCTGACTGTCTCAGCACAGAGGAGGCCGCCCATGAGAAGTGAGCACACGGCATGTGTGTGGGATTGTGTTTGTCCATGACTGACTAACACACACTTTGTGCTGCGTGTAACTGACTACGTTCCTACAAACCCATGAACAGACACAACCACGTTTTTGTTAAGGAGAGTTGAGGACATATTTTAACATAATTTAATTCAGCTTAATTTTACATTACAAACTTTGATGTGCCATAATGTGAATGATCTGAAGTGACGGGTTATTGATATAGAGATTATCTCATGAAATAGGCGTAGGCAAAGTGACTAGACATAATTAATTTATTCCTATTTATTATTATTTATTTATGACCTGGCAAATTCTGGTGATATGAGCAGAAGTGAATCTTTTCACTTGATAGAAACCAATCGTTTAGAGACTTGTTTAGTTCTGAACTGAATTTCTGCTTCATTCTTTTCCCCACAGCTTTCAGCGCGCCTCATTCGCTCTCCAGCTATCAGCTGACCGCGCACATGCCCCGTCCCATCGATTACACGCCTGTATCCCATCATACACGGGGAAACAGTGGAGGCCTATCTGTGCAGACAGATGCATTGTGGGACATGGAGAATATGATTCAGCCAATCGGAGGTTTTGATGGATCATCTCATTATCAGTCTGGCAACAGCCAATCAGGTGTGTGTGTGTGTGTGTGTGTGTGTGTGTGTGTGTGAGACTGTCCAGCAGCTCAGTTAGCGGTTTAAATAAAAACAAACTGACAAACAATGAGAACAAATGCACTCGTTTTTAATTCATGTTGAGTTGCTGTAATTATGATGTGGTGATACAGGTGTAGACGTGATCGAGGAGCATCTGAGAGAGATCCGATCTCTGCGTCAGCGGCTGGAAGATTCTATCAGAACCAACGAGAGATTGAGACAGCAGTTAGAGGGACGTCTGGCCACAGCAGCGAGAGACACAGGTGTGTGTGTCTGTGAGAGACAATCTCATACAATTCATATATCCACACAATATAATGCTCACATTCATGCCATTGATCTGTGATTGGACCACAGACATCACATGACTGATTTTCAGAATAAGAGCATGATTGCGAGTGTCATTGATTTATACAACAGTTCAATAAACAATTGTTCACACTCTGCCAATAAATCTGTTCACTGTTGATCGCTGAGCTGCTTTATACAAAATGACAGAGTTTAAATTGAGTCTGTGTGCTTGTTTACAGATGTAAGGACCATTTCAAACATAAACCAGAGGCTCATTGCTGGTGTGTGTGTGTGTGTGTGTTTGACAGTGGCTCCAACCAGCATCTTTATCCACAGTCATGATGCAGTCAGTCAACTGACCAATGAAGTCAGAACGTTAAAGGAGGAAAATCTGGCACTACAGTCAAGGTTACAAGCCAGCAGAGGTACAAACTCACTCACTCACTCACTCACTCACTCACTCACTCACTCACTCACTCACTCACTCACACACACACTCACTCTCTCACACTTGACTGATTGCACAGAAACTATTGGAAGAGAGCTGAACTGAATCATCACTGAATCATCAATGAACTGACTTTAGCTGGAAAAATGACTCTTTGTTGTTGTCTTCTTGTATTATTGACAAACTATGTTCCTGTTTAACAATGTAAAGCTGCTTTGACACAATCAGTACTGTATAAAGTACTATAGAAATAAAGGTGACCTGACCAGACTATTATAATAACTCTGACGATATCAAATACGAGTGCGACAGGTAGACAGGTGAATGAATTGATGAATGGGTCACGCTTACTGTTGTGCCTCCAGGAACAGGGTTGTGAAACACTTGACTAGATAACCTATAACAGCCGATGGAGAGCATTATAGTTTAGCTCTTCTTTTACTCAGCCCATCAATCTATAGACCACATAGACATAATTTGTGGACAACACTGGCAAATATAAGTGCAACAAATCACATGCATTTAATGCCTCTGCTAAAAGTGGATATGTATTTCAGCAAAATGTACACATTAATTCACATTAATCTTACAGTCTTGTGTATTTTCAAAATGATCATCACTGTGTGTAGGACCCTGGAGAGTTAATAATTTGACATTTGTGTGACGCAGACAGCAGTGAAGAGAAGGAGCAGCTCCGGGAGGCGGTGCTTTCTGGGCGTGTCCGTCTGCAGCAGGCGGAGTTAGAGGCGGAGCAATGGAAGGAGGAGTTGAGGAGGCTGCAGACACACAACTGTGAACAAAGCCAACAAATCCAGCAGCTGCGACAGGACAGACAAAACAGTCAGGAGCACAACAACAGGTCAGAGAAACCATATGAACAGCTTCATGTAAAGAAAGTTGTTTCAATAGGCAATTTCTGATCACTGTGATCTGTTTCTTACTGATAAGTGTGACACATGAATGAAGGCTGAGTAACTGGTGATCTGTGTTCAGACTGCAGCACGAGGTGACTTTACTCCAGCAGCAGTTAGCAGAGAGCAGACAGCTGCTACACGCCCTACAGAGTGAACTACAGCTGTACGACCGCGTGTGTGGCGTGAGAAAGAGCGCCGCTGCAGGTGAGACACCGCAAGCACACCGGAATGATCCACCCCACATCCAAAATAAAAAGATGCTGGCTTGGTTTATTTACCCTCATGTTGTTGCAAACCTATATGAGTCTCTTTTTTCTGTGAAACACAACAGATGTATGTAAAAGAGGCCCTTCGCTGCCGCTCGCTAGTCTGATTTGCTGCGGTGCAATATCTATCATCATGTGAAGTGTGAATATGTACATCGGTGATGTTGAATATTGAGCACTAACCGCGGAGGGCAAGATTATCAGCAACTGACAGTTTCCAGTTGCTCAAAACGAATCAGGTATTGATTTTGTCATCCAGTCGGTGCACTGAGGCTGTTGAAAGGCTTGCTCTCTGTCGGCCGCTGCTGTAGGGTTGGTGTGTGAGGTGCGCTGCCCGGCGGTGGAGCTGCGGGAGCTGCTGGTGGAGGTCCGGGCTCTAAGGGCCCAGCTGGAGTGCAGTGTTCAGGAGAACAGTGATCTACGAGCTCAGCTGCAGAAACACCTGGATCAGTCCATCGATCAGCGCCCATCGCCCATCATCCCGGCCAGTCCGCTGCGGGACGTGCTTTACCGCCGACAGCTTCTGCACGGTAAAATTTTACACATGCTGATTTCACTCTGAATGTCTTGTATGTGTCATTTAACAACTAGAAAACGACGCTTGCGTGTGACGTGTTGGCATGTGCCCTGAGAAGTGCTTGAATATGTCAAGAATGACCTGCTGTTTGCCAGAAATGTTGCGTTTGAATGAACGTGATGTTTTTGTGATGTACTAACCGCTCTGCCGTGCTCCACAGACCCGTCTCCTTCTCCTCCTGTCAGAGACGTGGGGCCCTTGTACTCGCCGTACTCAGAGATAGAGGAGAGCGCTGTGAACACTAACGGTGTGTGTCTTTGCTAACTGTGAACTGCTCATATCACTGTTTCATTATTATTGATATTATGAATTTTCTGCTGTGAAACAGTGTGCATTGTGAAAAGTGCTATGTAAATATAACTTATATTAATAGGCATGGCTTTAATGAGAACCTGCGCTTGTTTGTGATGAGTTTTAGCAATTCTGGCAGCAGCTCCAGATAAACTTTCCAACTACCTCCTGGAACCTGTTGAAGTACTTCTGGTTGAGAACTAGTTATTAATGGTACTGTTTGAGGAATGTTCAAGTGCAGTAACTAGGTTGATGAGAAGAACTGAAAACCGTCTTTGCTTCAGACTCACTGGAGCCTCATGCGGATCTGGAAGGAGAAGCTCCGGATGGCTCGTTCGCGAACCGTAACGGGCGGCACGCCATCGGTCACGTGGACGACTACAGCGCCCTGCAGCAGCAGGTGATGGAGGGCCGGGCGCTGGTGCAGCGGATGGAGGCGGCGCTGCAGTCGAGTCTCAGCTCTGCCCTGCTGGAGATCAGCGGAGGAAAGGTGATGCTCAGATGCGTGACAGATCAGAGCGCTTGTGCAAACAGCAGTGGTGTCATGTGTTTCTCTCTTACAGGCTCTGGACTACAGCACAGTGAAGACGCTGCTCTCCGACACCAAGACCTTGCATCAGATTCTGGACGAAGCCGTGTCTCTGCTCAAGATGTTCTGGCGGGCGGCGCTTCCGAGCAGCGACGGTCCCGCTCATCTCGTTCAGAGGGTTCGAACCGCATTTATTGAGCCCTAAAAATCAAATGCAGTGTTAATGTGAATGAACTGAGCTGAATGTGGCGCTGTTTCCTCTCAGGAGCAGGTCATGCGTGAGGAGATCCAGTCACTGCGTTTGCGGATCGCTGAACAGGAGGAGGTTCTTCAGGGAACCATCCAGCGTCTGCGCTGCTCCAACCGAACCAAAGAAAGCATGGAGACCTTCATCGTCAACCAGCGTGAGTCCAGACAGCCTGTTGTCAAGTGTTACAGTTATTTCTCAGAAGCTGAAACTTGATTATGGCAAACATCGTAATCACAATTAGCTTAGATTTGTTTCAGTAGTTTGAGGTTTGTCAAAGTGAGTTTGGAGTTGTGGTTTTGTGTATTAGCAAAGGTGTTTTAGTCTAATGATGTCATCAGAATCAGAGCTGTAAAGAACACGTCTGTCTTACAGTTTCCCGGACGCGAGATTTGCTGAAGAAAGCACGAGCGAATCTAGAGGTGAGTGTTGGTTTGACCTCAGATAGGTTGTGTTCAGTGCTGTTTGTCTCGTGTTTGTCCCTCATCTTGAATCTCGACCTCCTTCTTTCTTTCTTCTGTCTTTCCTCTATTTCTCTCATTTTCTCCGAGTGTTTCCAGAAGAATGAGCTCAGGATTTCCTCTCTAAGCTCCTCCTCTTCCTCTCTTTGCCATGGTAACAGTCTGGTTTGTGGCGTGGGTTTCAGCTCACGCTGCTTGTGTCGTCATTGCTTGAGCACTTCCTTCTGTGAGATCAGTCATGTGACATCAGGGGTCGCTTGAGTTACTCATGATTCGTCCAATCACACACAGGGACGAGATTTATCACACATGCTGCATCACAAAACAACACTAATGATGCACCGAAATTAATTTTTTCCTGAAACACAGAAACCAAAATTGTATTTATTTAATAATCAACACTCAAACTGAGTTGCATATAAACATATATTGCACATAAGGCAGTTTTTATTGTGGTTCTTCTCCAATTCGTTGTTGAAATATCAAAATTTAAACAGTGGCTGTAATAAACTTTTCATGACAGATTTATTCAAACGTACATTAAATAATGAAGACAACAGGTTAAGTGAAACTATAATGAATATGTAATACTGTGCATATATTTAACAAAATGCTTCTGTCTAGAGTTTTTTTTTTAAGCTGACTATTGAGTTTATGTATATAGAATGACTTTCCTGAGGTAAATGTGGCGTTAATCCAGCACTAACGTCCACACGGTTATCCTATTGTAGTGAAATAGAGACTGGAAAAGTGCTAATTAAACATCACCGTTTCGGTCAATGCTTTCCAGCATACAGAACTTGTTCAGCCGAATAAATGAAACATTTCGGTGCATCACTATAAACACTGCAGCATGTGCTAACAGACAAATCAACTGATCAAACACTCAGAATATTATTTACAAATGATTCAAAAACATTACAAAATGTTCGAACTGACTCTGTGTGTGTGTGTGTGTGTGTGTGTAATCGTGTGTGTGTGTGTGTGTGTGTGAGTGAGAGTGTGTGTGAGTATTAACCTCAGCAATGCATCTCAGCTTCCCCTGATGTGATTCTGATAATCAGCAGGATTGATTTGGGTCATGTAGGCTCTTTCACTGTTCTGCAGGTAAAGTCTTCACAGGTGTGTCCGCAGGTTCTTCTGCTTGGGGTCGCGTGACCCCTGCGTCCTCTGCGATCGCCATGGAAACAACCGGTCTGCAGCAACCTGCCAAGAAGCGTGTCAGGGAGGGACTTCAGCTTTCTGCCCCCCGTTGAACCAGCTGACAACCGGTCAGCACCTCTAACTCACCCACCTCACCCTCTTTCTTTCTAAAATCTTTCTAAAGGAAAAATGTTACCTCTTCCTTTAACAGTAGGCTGTTAAAATCCAGATGCCTATTGATTGCCTGTTTGTGAGAAGACATTTATCTTTTGCCACGAGAAAGAAAATACATTCTTTACTTTCTGAGATATAAACAGACTGCCACAGAATTCCCTCGAGTATCTCAGGGATTTTTGGCAAAAACACTGGTCAGCATGCGAGCCGTTCTGAGCGCTGACCTCTGCTGACACGTGTCATGAGATGAAATGGCAACTAAAGCATGTGAAATAAGTTCATGTGCTTTCATCAAGTGTCATTGTGCCATATATTGAGCCACTGTTAGTATTAGTATGATTGCTGATATTATCATCATTATCCAGTGCTACTGACTGAAATGGAATGCTGTGTTTATTATTTGCATGATGGAGGTCGACAAAAATAAAGTACACTTGTTCTTTTGTGAGGTGAGGTTCACCAAACATGCCAAAGTTTGCATGGTTAATTTCTCTCATTTCTGCCTAAACTGTGCTGTTGATGTCGACTTCTGTATGTACACTGATTTCAAGTAACCCATATTTACTAGCACTATTTTAACCACCTTGTAGGAATTCTGTAGGAGTGCTTTGGGTGTCTTGGCAGTCACTTATGCCAGATATACAAACTTAGTTCACAAGCAAATAAATAGGTTTGTGATTTTCTGCATTTGCAAAAATGAATATAAAATTCAAGTTGTCATTGATTTGTGCAGTTATTCCTGTGAAGATATAATCAATGATAGTTTTGAAGATTTCTGAACTAGAGATGGCAAACTTTGGCAGGGATTGGTGGGACCAGAGCTGCTGATGAAGAGTAACTGAGGGATTGATTTGATGCAGTAATGTGTTGGATGAAAGACCAAAGCCAGAGGGGGAAAAAGACACTTGAATTCATGTAGAGAGAAAAATAAGCAGCATGTTGGTTCTGAAATCTGTATAATATGTATATAGTGCTTGAAGGCTCATTTGTTGCCATGGTTACTGATGTTATTGTGCAATATAAAAAAAAGATTGCCGACAGAAGAGCCAATCAATCTCTGTGTCTGAAGCTGATGAAAATGTGCCATGCATTATTACAGCTGCATTTGGAATTTAAACATGAATAAACAATTGAAATGCATTCATTTTCATTTTGTCTAACGTTGCATAGATGTAAAGTTTTGAAATGCGTAAAATAGTGTTTATGTACACAAAGAAACAGAATCACATAATCTAGAAGTTTGCTTTATTTTTGAAGCAAAACATCCATAATTTATAATGCATAGCTCAACAAATAATTTATCAGTACATATGATAAAAAGAAAAACAATCAAGTTAGTGGACTTTCCCTCAAAATAATAACCTGTAAAAGCATTTAAAGCTATGCTGTGGTGTTACCGTTATCCCATGAAACTCTTATTTTGGAGAATCTTTCCTTTGGAAAATCACACTTGCATCATATTAAAGTTACCATTATTATCTTTGGAGTGACTAAATCTTCAACGTCAATAAATATTCAACTCACAGCAAACAAATGAATACCTCGAATATAATCTATGCCATCATAGTTTAAAAAATCCTGATGTGATCACAAATCACATTTCTGTTTCAGCATTTAATATTGATGACCAGAAATGGTAAAACCAACAAAACCAAACATTTCACACAACAAATATTTAATACAAAACATCATACATATTATGGCCAAACATATGTGGATGCCCCATTCTTAATTAACAGGTCTGTCTATTCCAGGAATTCTAGTGAAAATGAATCTTTAGGTTACACATGCAATAACATTCTAGAGAATTCTGTTTCCAACTTTGTCATGAACCTTTCACAAGCTTCTGAAAGAGACGTCTGTCC
Organism: Sinocyclocheilus anshuiensis; assembly: GCF_001515605.1. Taxonomy (NCBI): domain Eukaryota; kingdom Metazoa; phylum Chordata; class Actinopteri; order Cypriniformes; family Cyprinidae; genus Sinocyclocheilus; species Sinocyclocheilus anshuiensis. The sequence goes on along the minus strand of NW_015552595.1, from coordinate 29,950 downwards.
AGACACAGCTGCAAAACTAGACTGGCCTGAAAAATCCGACCTGAACACCATTGGAACAAGCCAGTTAAGCTCATATTAACCTTTGGCCAATACAGTGTTGAGCATAAAAGTAACATTTTTGACAGACACAAAAATACATTCCTGCTTGATAAAATAAAGAGAACGTGTTTGTGTCACCGTGAAACAGCTAAAGTGCTCGTCTGACAGCATCACGGTGAAATTCAAACCACACGCAGTAAAACTCCAGAAAACTCACAGTTCAAAATCTGTTTGCGCCATTCTGATGCTTTTGTAAATCCCTTACAGTCGTGGCCTAATGGTTAGAGAGTCGGACTCGTAATCCAAAGGTTGCGGGTTCGAGTCTCGTACCGGCAGGGATTGTAGGTGGGGGGAGTGAATGTACAGCGCTCTCTCCCACCTTCAATACCACGACTGAGGAGCCCTTGAGCAAGGCACTGAACCCCCAACTGCTCCCCGGGTGCCGCAGCAAAAATGGCTGCCCACTGCTCTGGGTGTGTGTTCACGGTGTGTGTGTGTTCACTGCTGTGTGTGTGCACTTTGGATGGGTTAAATGCAGAGCACTAATTCCAAGTACGGGTCACCATACTTGGCCACATGTCACGTCACTTTTTCACTTTCACTTTTTTAAAATTTCCTTTTGATGAAGTCATAACGCAACTCTGCTCAAAGCACATCAATGCCCAAGTGAAAGTATTGAAGTGAATATTTCTGTTAGGAAGGTAAATACTAAATGCCACTGTGTTTGGCTGAAACTTCCTTTCATTCTGAAAACAGACACAGTTTCTAAAATGAAGTTTGACACTACAAAAGCATGCAATGAATCATTCCGTTCAAATGTTCATCTGTGTTAAACTCTAAACTTGAACTCACTTTTATTTATGAACGCCTTGTGTCTGTAGCAGGTTTCAAATATATGAATCATGTTTGACAACATTTTATAAACGCTTTGGACAGATAAAACTCTGGCCCTCAAGATTGTAATCGCAAAATGCTGCAGCCAAGACGGCAAACATGAAGTTTAGATGTCCTTGAATTGAATGTGTGATGACAGGACACACACACACACACACACTCTCTCACCACACACACACACACACTCACTCACTCACTCACTCACTCACTCACTCACTCACTCACTCACAGACACACACACGCACTCACATACACACTACTGTTGAAGTCTCAAGCTGACAGATCTACTCCATGTATCGCGGGTTTATAGTGCAATCTGGACTATAGAGGATGAGGACAGCAGACCATGCATCATCCACAGCTTATTAAATAGGTTTGTACAGAAGAGACGTCACATATTTCTTCTTATAACGATGAGTTGCGCTGAGAACCATCACACCATCCTGAGACAGAATACATTCGATCACAGTTATTTACCATTATATGAGAGCGTTTGTCAGCACAAGGCTGCTTTAGAGGTGTTTAATGTACCTTGATGGAGAGCGCATACAGATGATTGAGCATCACATGGTTGGGTTCTGGCAGCAGGGCAGGATCACACTGAAACACGCAAAACAGACTGCTAAAAGACTCAAGACTGATGTTTATGCATTTAAAAGAGCAAGCTGAAGGAACAAAATACGTTTTTTTTAAAGTAGAGCTCATGGGTTCAATTCAATGAAATTTTTTATTGAACTGAACGGGCAGAGAAAGAATCTTGATAAAAATAAAAACAACCAAGCAAAGATCATTAATTTCTTGTTGAATGTTTAAAGCGTCATGAAACCCTGTTTTAGCACTGCTCATTCACATCTCAGATTTCAAAAAGACTCATGTAAAGCTGTACAAAAGGGGGAATGTAGAAGGCGGGAATAGAGGAGACATCAAGCCATAAAGCACTTATACAATTATACAGATTAATGAATATTAAAATGTGAGTGAAAAAAATATAGTGCTATCACAACAAAACTTCCACGCATCATATCATAAGATACCACAAGCAATTATCATGAACAAATGTTTTAATACATTGTTCTTAAAAATGTAATCAAATGAGCATTTAAACTTTTCTGAGTTACTGGTCTGCTCGACTACGCTCATAAAACCTTGAACCAGTCCAGATATTAACGTCACTGAGTGTTGTTGAACTCCTCGCGACTGTGCCAAAACAGCGCTCACGCATGCTCTGCGTGTTGTGATAGAAATGTGTTGGTAGCAAGAAAACACAAACAACACTTCATATTAATGCACTGAAGAAACGCACACTTATGACCCATGTCTCTACAGAAATGAGGGTTCAAGACCGTCAAAGTAATACTTTGTCATGCATAATATAGTGCAGTGATTGGATGTTACGAATTCCTTCTCATGAATAATACAGAGAAAATCTTGGAAACTGATGTTTTCCAGTCAGTCCAGACTCTGGCTGCAAGAGTTTAACACACATTTTGTGAAGCAGCATTAACTTTGCTTTTCAAACCAGAAAAACTAAATGGCTCAGAAAAATGCAAAAATGACAAGTTTCCCCTTATTAATAAACCTAATTGGTGCTATTATTATTGTTTTAGCATCTGTTAACATCTCAAAAATATGGTTTGAGGTTTCATGACTCTTTAATTATGTACTGATACACTATTTTTATTACCATTACTGGCGCATGTTTTTGCCCGGATGCTTTGGCAATACTACTGTACATGTAACAGAGTCGTGGCAGTAAGACAGAGAGGATTGTCACCGATATGTTGGTGTCTTTGTTGAGAATGACTTGTAGGAGGTGAGGCGGCAGGATGGGGGGTGTTTTGAAGTGTTCCTCAGGCTTGAACACGTACACCTCCTGTCTGTACGGCCCAGGCGGAGAGCTGGACAGATCTACACACAACACTGCATCACATTAACACTGGCTTTTTCTGCTGGATCTTTTAACAGACATCCATGACAGCGATTGTACATCCACACATTTGTGTTCTGTTATTCTAACACTGACAGACGGCTCTTACCGGACGTATCAGAGCACTCGAGAGAGTCCACCTGCAGTGCATCAAACACCTCAAAATCTGATTTCTTCACATGGATCAGATTGTTAATGGTGCCCATCTGACTGGTGACAACCGGCTGAAGAGAAAACAGATGCATTTCAATTCAAAGGAACGATTTCAGCCAGCCATCATGTGACTCTTCGTTCTGTAAAGCACAACAGATTACGATGGTGATGCAAGAGAGGTGAAAAACAGTCCTGCTGAACATCTCTAATGCTGAGAAAAGCATTATCATGGGTTTGGAGTGACATGAGGCTGAGGGAATGATGAAACGAGTTTTTATTTAGGGTGAACAGATTAACCAGATTTGCTTCAGTTTCATTTTGTGCTTATTTAAAACCCTAACTGTTGTTTACTCAGACTGTGCTCGTGGTGTTCTCTGATTTAATTGTGTATCTTTCAGCGGGTCACACATCTTTCAAACTCAAACACACTGTTTTATGATCACACACCAGCAGCAAACAGCTTCAGAATCCTGACGCACCACACATGGTTTTCCTCTACATTATATTTGTCCCAAATCATTGATAATGTACACACTGACATCAATCTCTGCTGGAAGATTAGCGTTTTTCAGTAAATCGTTTGTCTTTTTGTGGTTTGGATCTAACCCTCTTTATTGTCTACTGCCCTCTTATTAGAGCTGCCTTACAGCTGAATTTAATTTAGTTTGCATTATTGAAACACTATTTTTCCTGTTTAACACTGTAAAGCTGCTTTGACAATCTGTATCGTATAAAGCGCTATAGAAATAAAGCTGACTTGGCTTGACTGTTTCATTATATAATAATACAGATCATACCTTCTCTTTCCGTTTCTTTCATTCACCCAACTTGAGTCTAATTAATTCCACTTTGTTCATTCTTGAAGTGAACTTCTGCCTGTATAGTGATGAGATTCAGTGTTTTAGACGGCTGCCCCTGAGCTTGAGCGTGTGAGAGCAGAATCAGTCCTAACCACGAGATCATGAGCTGCTTCTCGTCTGTGTGCAACAGACTGTACACTTACAACCTCCATAACTGACATCATGTTTGCTTGCCATTTGTCTACATAGTAGCAATACTTACAACAGAAAGCTATGTTCAAAAGTCACGTGACGGTTTAAATGCAGACCGTTGTGCAGATATAGTCACCTCAGAGGGGTCATGAAGCCACTGGCCATCAACAAAGAATTTGTACTGATGTTCACCCTCAGGCAGGTCCAAGATTGCTACAAAATCATTATGGCTTGAAAAAAACAGAAAAGCATTTTCATCTTAATTCATGAAATAACAACGTGCGACCTTCTGTTCATTATGGTTTGCGCTTCAGAAAGACGAGCGCACAGATACCTTTTATTCATGGGGATCTTGTTGCTCCAGTTGTTGAAGGAGCCGGTGATGCAGACCTCCTTGCCTCCTCCGGCCCAGCGGATCACTGTGGGTCGAGCCTGCCGACCCGTCTTCACCATGTCCTCTAGATCCGGAGCCAAGTCCTTCTCACCCGCGGCCTGCAGAACAGAGCTGCTTTTGACTAGAATGATATGAGAGCAAACTCTCCAGCGGTAATTCACAGGAGGTCTGCTAATTATTCCTGAGGTCATTTATGAAACAAAGTCTTGATTACTGTTTACATATCAATAGTCTGTTTAATTGTCAGAGAGAGGCTGGAAGATGGTAATGATGACGATAAATAGTAGGGCTGGGTTTTGACACAAATTTCATGATTCTCAGTCACAAGCTTCGATTCGATTACTGATTCGATTCAATATCAGTCATTTTGGATATATATCAGGTACAGTACATGCCAAATTTTCTCAAGGAAAAAAAATCTCTCAACTAATGCTGTAAAATATACACAAGTCAGTTGGTACTACATTACTATAATATTGAAGGTTAAAATTGTGTACAGTAAATGAACATACTTTCCAGAAGGCCAACAATTCACTAAAAATTTTTTTTTGTTGGTCTTATGAAGTATTCTAATTTATTGAGATGCACCTGTGTGTGTATATATATATAAATGTGACCCTGGACCACAAAAGCAGTCTTAAGTTGTTGGGGTATATTTGTAGCAATAGCCAAAAACTTCCATACCACCTCAGCAGTGCCACAAACTGATCACCTCCATGCCACGCCGAATTGAGGCAGCAATTAAAGCAAAAGGAGCCCCTACCATGTATTGAGTACATGTACAGTAAATGAACATACTTTCCAGAAGGCCAACAATTCACTAAAAATGTTTTTTTTATTGGTCTTATGAAGTATTCTAATTTATTGAGATGCACCTGCACTCTTTCTTTGAACTTACCTTCAGATGTTTAGTCATGTTTATTTTGTGCTATAACTAGTAATAATGTGGAGATGATCAGTTCACTTCTGTTAAACCGAGGCGCTACAGCGATCTGTCACTCCACATTAAACAGAGCCAAAACTGCATTTATTGTTTAAATACTGCAATACAATGGACAGAATTTGAAATCTGAGACTTTGTTTCATATTAAAAGTACCAAAGCACAATGCTTATTTTGATTTATTGGATGGGAGGTGCACTTCAATGTTCAGTCCATTAACTGAAAACAGACTAATCAATTCTTGGGATTTAAGAATCGTTATCGTTCCGTAAAAATGAGAATCGATTAATATCGAGATATCGATATTTTTTACCAAGCCCTAATAAATAGATAATAAAGTATTGGCAAATTCATCAGATGCACATGAGCATGTGAAGTCATTTGTTTTAAAAAATGTCATCATCTGTTCTGGCATACTTTAGACTCTGGCCCGTGTGTGTTGAATATATTGGGGTCGTCGGTGCTGTCCATCAGTTTGCTGGGCTCCAGGTCTCGGTGTCCTCCGCTGTCTGACCGCTGCGGCTTCGCTCCATGTCTATCTCCAGACACTCGATCGCTGGTGTTTCCCATGATGAGATTTCTCTAAACCAGCCTTCACGACAGAAACAAACAAACATTATGAGTACGTTTTACTGATGTTACTGCAAACACTTCATCACACGGACAATTAAACTGATTATCAGTGATTCAGAAAACTCAGAATGGCCCTTCACAAGAAATTACTCGTGTCTACAGAAACGCTTGTGAAGGATAATTCAACAGAAACTTATGTTAATGAAAACACACCCTCCATCAGATTCATGGTGATATTTAAAGAGGCATCAGTAAACTGAATATAAATATTATTAAAAGCCAAAATTCTGATGCACAGTGCTGTTTACACTTTTAGGAACATTTATTACTTAAAATCTTTATACTTTATAATCTTTAACTTTATATTTTGACACATTATATATCAATTTTTCAGTATGGAGCTTGTAGGATGCACTTCTGTATTCTGCGCTGCTTATTTCACGAGCAAAACAAGGGTTGCTGTATTTCTACAAAGACTCAGAAAGAAACTCAGAAACTGTCACTGCACATCCAAACATCTACTGTATGTGACCAAACACACTACTGACAGCAAGATGAACGTGTGACCGCTGTTAAACGCTTACAAGATGAGTATGTTTAGTTATATTCAGATATTATTTTTGTTTCTATATGTGACACAAGTGTTATTGATGGGCAGCTCGAGTTTGCTAGCTGTTAGCATGCTGATTAAGCGATCATTCACGTTCAGAAGAAACTATCATAACATGAACCAAATGTGTTAATAGTGCTTGCAGCAAAGTAAAAATTAAAAAAGTGCGATCAGTATTTATTACCGCAGATGAATAACAATGAATATTATTTCCACCGCAGTGAAGGACTGAACTCTCTCTCTCTCGCTCTCTCTCTCTCTCTCTCTCTCTCTCTGGTTTTAATGGCGGGTCACAACCAGCTTGTTCCGGTGCATACCGCCACCTACTGCACCGGGGTGTGCAGCTTCTTCTTCTTCTTCTTCTTGTACGATTTAATGGCGGTAGACAAGTCAACTTATGGTGTATTACCGCCACCAACTGGACTGGAGTGTGAAGCATTAACGGGAAAGAGGCAAAAGAGGGAGAAAGGAAGGAAAAAAGGAAAAAAGTAGTATTAATATGAAATTTAAATTCTACTTTCTAATCCTGTTATCTTCAGATAACTAAGAATTTCTCTCACAATACTTGTCTGTCCTGAGGCACAATTTAAAAGATTTGATATAGTGAAATTAATTACTCTTATGTTTCTCAGTTTCTTAACTCCTCTCTTTCTTTGGTATATACTGCACAATGTAGAAATACAGGGACATGCACAGACATTTTGAGGGGCAGGGGCTGAAGTGGAAAAAAGGGCATTTATATTTATTTACATTTTTTTCTAAACAAAACGTTAAATATATTAGAGATGTGCAATATTGTATATATCTACGAGGCACAGGTAGCTCAGTCAGTTGTTCATCAACACTCACCTCCACAGCTGGGAAGAGAGGAGGGCTTCACTTCTGTGCTGCGCATGCGCCGATCAGTGCTGCTACTGCTGAGCAGCGCGAGACACGGAGGGAGAAAGCCTCAACATTCCCGACCCCAGCTGATATTCAGATGTTTTATTTGTTTGACAGGGAAAGCTGTGACACACGCGCACATATATAGATGTATTCATTTATTTAAAACAAACCAAAAAAAACAACAAATAAATACTTTGTTTATTTATTTGTTATATAATTTTATTTATTATTAATAAATATTATATATTTGACTCAGCAAATATCATTGCTGAGACACTGATGCAATGCTACATTTCTCCAAATCTGATGAAGAAACAAACTCATCTTAATCTCAGATGACCTGAGGATGAGCACATTTTCAGCTAATGTTCATTTTTGGTAGAGAGTTCCTTTGTGTGTTAATGCCAATTTCCAATGAACCAATTGTGTTTGTAGATTGGGTTTGCACCGTGAAGCTGAGAAGCAGTTCAGATCAGCGCTCACACACCAAGAGTTTGTTGATACTTACCTCTACCTCGCAAAGGTACCATTGACAGGTCAAGCTTTATTGTGTTCGGCTTGCTGTAAGTACTACCCAGTGAGAGCTCTTTGTGCTGCGCAGGTGTATCAGCGGCTTGATCAGCCCATCACTGCTCTGAATGTGTTCAAGCAAGGCTTGGATCACTTCCCCGCCGAGGTCACGCTGCTCACGGGAATCGCACGCATCCATGAGGTATCTGTTTATTTGTCTTTTTTTGTTTGGTATTTTTGTCTTTTTTTAATGTTCACATAATTTATTATACTTCGGATTAATTTGTCTTATTTATGTAATAGAATAATCTCCCTGTCTCCATCAGGAAATGAATAACATGATCTCAGCCACAGAATACTATAAAGAAGTGTTAAAGCAGGACAACACACATGTGGAGGCCATTGCCTGTATTGGCAGCAATAATTTTTACACAGACCAGCCAGAGATCGCCCTGCGCTTTTACAGGTGACTTTATTTCTTTCTTTCTTTCACATTATAAAAACATGTTTAAAACAGCTAAATTCCTAATTCCAGTATTTCTAAATTATTTAAAAAGTTTACTTTGTATGTAGCACAAAGGTTGCGTAAGTGCATTTATTCAGCAACCACAATCGCAAACAGTTTGGCCGAAATTCATGTTTGGATTTATTACAGGTTGTTTCTGTTTGTTTGCAAATTTAGTAGCAGCAAACAGCACAAGCGACTGTATGACTATTTAATTAGAGCAGAATATGTCAGTGGAGATCGCTAAACTCCAGCACACATGTTTGTCAGGGTTTTCAGATCATCAGTGCTTTTTAGCAGCCCAGAGAGAGTGTTTATGGTTGCCAGGGTGGGAAGAATAAGTAAAACACTGGGCAGAAAGTGTATCTTTTTAAGAAAAAGCTCTGATTGGAGATTTAAACTCTTGACATGCCCTTTAAACTGCATGTTTTTCACAGAGAGTGAACATAAGGATAGAAACTGATCATTCTTACAAATTTTGGACCATTTTAAAAACTTTATAAAGTTCATGAAACAGTATAAATAACCCTCTATGGACACATTGGCAATAGAATTGCCATTGCTGGTAAATTTTTTAGTTTACTCACCAGACTAATATATGTGTTTGTGTGTGTCTGTGTATATATACTGTATGTATACTGATCGTAGCTGATCCGTGATCCGTACGGACCAGGCCCCACGGTTCGGCACGCATGTGATCCATGGAATAATTACAAAATTGAACCATAGTAGAATGAAAGTTTATCATTTGTACGTGAATCACACTCAAGCGATTTTAAACCATTCCAGCACAAGAAGAAGAGAAAGAGCATTTAATTTGGTACTCGCACGCTGTTTTCTCTGCGCTCAGCCGCACACACACTCGTGTTTCAGACAGCGCGTGAACACCGAACTGAATCCTCTTTCGCATCTCCTTGCGTTTGAACAGACACATACACATAAAATGATGACAAAATACCCATCTCGACGATCATTTCATGTCTTAAGTGAATGAAATCAGCTGAGAAAGAAATCGGATGTGTATCATTATATTGGATCCGTGCATCAGGTCTTAAAGGGACAGCAGCCTACAAATACCTTCTTCTGTCATTTAAGCCAAAAACACACTACAGGACTTTAAGCACAATTTGCAAGTTAACGAGCTCGCCGACAGGTGATTAGGGGAAAATCAGCGGGTGATCAGCGCTCAGCAATCTTTGTCTGAATTACTCTACGACGCATCAAAGAGTCTCGCCGACGCCAAACAAATATCTAGTATATCTGGACTGGTCGGCCGACTCGACATCATGTGATGTCAGGTGTCTCTACGAGCTACAGCCAATGAGAGAGCAAGACATGGGTTAAAGGGATAGTTCACCCAAAAAAGAAAATTCTGTCATCATTTACTCACCCTCATGTTGTTCCAAACCTGTATGAGTTGCTTTCTTATGTTGAACATAGAAGATATTTTGAAGATTGCTGGTAATCAAACAGTTGGTGGTTCCCATTGACTTCCATAGTAGGAAAAGAAATTACTCATTTACAGAGTAAATGATGACAGAATTTTCATTTTTGGGTGAACTATCCCTTTAAGGTCAGCAGAAGAAAAACAGCAGCAGCAACACGGCTTTAAGAAAAGTTTGGACAGAAGAAATGGAGCGAAATGTTTCATCACACAAACAGCTTGCAGCACTAATTTCTTCCAGACATCAGTTAAAAAAAAAAAAAGACTGTAGAGTGGTTGGGTGACAGAGTTGTTGTCAGCTGGTGTAGTGTGTGATGCTCTGTTGCGGATCGTTCACGCAGTGTCACGTAGTGTGAACACAATGACTTCAAGACAGACAGCAAGTCATGTAGTCTGAACAGCACAGCTAATCAAACAACAAAACACAGCTTTGACAAAGATTCATCTATATTTTTATTTATACAGTGAACACTATGCAGTGTTATTTTACACTAAATTATTACATTTCTGTACCTGAATACTACAACATTATTTTATTTGTAACTTTGTTCTGTTGTATTTATTGTTACGAACCCCACTTCTAAAAGACTCGTTCAAGAAGGGGTAAGCAACATAAAATGGACAGGCAAGACAGGAGATCAATTTTAACCATTTATTAAAGGTCAAACAGCTTGTGAGTCACGTTAGTTAACCAACGGCAGATGTAATAAAGTTAAATCAGTTAAACTAAAGAAAAATACCTCCAAGGGCGTTCAGTAAACGAACAAAACACAGATCAACAGAAACGTTAAAGAAAACACAAAGAGACACAGAGAGAGAAAACCCCGCTTATCAGCGGTGCTAAACAGCAAGACGCGCACGAAGCTCACTGGATGCTCTCCAACGTCGATGGCTGGACGGCAGTATAGCTTCTCAACAAGTGCGAGTCAATCTCAAGGAGCGTGGCAGTCACTGTGACAGACCCACGATGGGGTAGGGAGAGGCTCTGGACAGAAGTGCGACTTCCGCCTTATATTCAGTCCGGAGCGTCCTTACTCAACAAGCTACAGGTGTGTGTGGGCGGAGCTCAACCTCGGGAGAAAGAAAGGAACCAAATTAATACACACATACCCACAAATGAACAACAAAACTTTGACCGTGACATTATCTATGCTTGTAATTTGTGTATTTGTTGACTGTTCACTTGTCTTTAATCATGTTTGAACTTTCTTAGTTAGCCTAGAAGTTTTTGCTGTGGTATTGAAGAAGTAATTAACTTGAAGTAATTAATGGAAAGCAGTTACATGAAAAGTTTTTTTTCCCTGCTGACCCTGAAAAATTATCCGATCCGTGACTCAAAAACCGTAATATGGTCAGAACCGTGAGTTTTGTGATCCGTTGAACCACTAATATATAGTATATATATATGGGCGTCGGAACCATTGAATGAGAGTGGGACACAGGACCCACCCACTTTTACAGTCTCTAATTCAGCGAATATGTGTACTTCTCAGAGTGCCGTCAGTCAAATCCATTCCACATGACGAATGCCCTAATAAATCTCCGTTTAGCTACAGCCTTGAATTCCACGCCGCTGCTTCCTCAAATCCATTCCACTCGGCTCATTCAGAGTCCATATAAATTAAACTCCATTCCGTGTTTTCACTACTCGCGCCTGCTGCACTCCCGCAACACAGCAACTTTTCGATTATTTCCTTGATTTTTATTTTTATTTATTGAAAACAAAAGCCTTTCCGATGTGATATGAGATGTGAAAAGGGAGAAGAACGAATTCGGCAAAAGGTGGATGCGAACTCGGGTCGCTCGCATCAAAAACACTACGCAACCCGCGTTACCACTTGCGCCACTGGAAATATTGCTCAGCAGCCGTCTTTTGTAATGTTGTCACGTTAGTGAGCGGAGGTGAAGTAAATAGCTGCTGCCAACCAGGCGGCCTATTTGCACTTTGTGTAAATAGACACTGTTAATTAAAAGGCACCACACTACAGAAAATGGCATATACTCCAGTCATTTTTTTTCTGGGGGAGGACCCACCCACATTTATTTTGCTTCCGATGCCCATATATATGGTTAGAACTAACCATGAAAATGTCTAAAAATGAAAATGGATGCATATTTGTCATTTTAACAGAACTTAGGGCATTGTTGATCATTCAGTGTAAAAAAAACTAACAATAATACTGATAAGATGATACTACTACTACTACTACTACTAAAAACAACATAAAAGGTCTGATGAGCTGCTGGTAATGAATATTAATCACATTGTCTGCATTTGCTTGAGATGATTTGCTGAAATCAAAACAGTGACGGTAATAGGTGAGCGCCAGCAAATGAGATTGCTGGTTGCACATTAGTTAAACCACATTAGCTGGTTGCATGTTTTAAAAAGGCTGAATAATTCCAAATGAGCACTGGAAAATACAACAAAAAACATAATTTACATGTAGTGCGTCAGTTCTACGTGGTACAGTATGTAAGGCTCTCTCTCTCTCTTTGTGTGTGTGTGAGAGAAACACAGAGCGGGAAGCAGATTAATCCAACGATTAGGAATGGAAGGGAATAGGAAGCAGAACACTGTAATGCAAGGCCCTGTGTGCCAAAGTACACACTCAAGGTGTTTTAACAGAATATCATGACAATATTAAAATAGACAAACCATGAAGGACATTTGTGACTTTCAGCAAAGCTTAAAACACGAAAACCTAATTGAAATTTATCTGACAACATAACCTTCTCTCAACATCTTCTGAGATGAAAGGTAATTTGGCGATGGGTCAGTAATTATTCTATACAGTGAGGTCAAGATGAGAATCTTTCAATAAAGGCTGTACAATGGCTTCTTTAAAACTAACTGGAACTGCAGACATTTCACCTCTCCCAGAAGGCCCAGGAGCCTCAGCGGCAAATTACATGCAATGCCTGCAAATCATATACAATATCCTGAAAACTGGGCATGAGAGAGAAGCCCTGCTTCCAGTATTAAGAGCTTTTTATTGGTGATTTGTTCACAAGGTGTCAGACGATATACATTTGCAATTGAATGAACCAACCCTGCTAACACCGCTTATGAGCAAGCAAATGAAAAAGAGAAGTCAGGACAGCTTTAAGTTTTGGTGTTAATGTCATTTAAATTGGCTGACTATCAAAGGAGAAACTCTATTCATGTACTTCATAGTGATGAGGCATATAATCTCACAATGTATATTATATTATATATGTATTATATTATATTATATTATATATGCATTATGTAATAATATTGGTGTGATGCTTCCCCCCTGAAATTAGTTTTTTGCAGGGAACAAACCCATAGACAGTAGAGCTATTTATTATAGCTTTGATCATAGAGCAGATGCTATCAAAAACATCCCTAAAAAGGTGAGCAGGCAATAAGTATGACAGGGTAACTATCATCTGGGAAATTATTTTGGATATTCCACATGAAGACACTGATTGAGAATGTGTAAAGCTGTGGGAGGGTGGGACTAATGCTGAGTAGTGAACATCATGGGACAAAAAATGAAACCTGTCCTGGTTTTTCTGAACTATGAATTTTAAAGGGTCGTGAAACCCTGTAACACATTTTCAGAAGTTAACAGATATATACAGGTTGCACATCACTGAAAACAATGAATAGCACTCATTGCGTTTATGATTAAAGAAAAAGGTGGGGTTTGTTCTTCCGGTTTGAAAAGAAAATTTGAAGCAGCGTAAGAAAATGTGAAGTATATGCATAAACTCAGAGTTGTGACTGGCTGGAGAGTACGTGTCTACATCATTGTTAATGGGAAATAACTTTTTCAGTCCAATAACTGTGTTGGCGCATAATTCAAATGTTAATCGTTGGATTAATCGACCAATCAAAAATATAAACAATAGAAAAAATAATTGTTATTAGCAGCCCTAAAACAGTCATTTGAGTCTTTAGTGACGGTCAACAATGGATCTCTGCATCGTATCTTGTGTAAATTCAGCCTCTGTCTCCTGTTTTTTAGGCGCTTGCTGCAGATGGGGGTCTTCAACTGTCAGCTGTATAACAATCTGGGCCTGTGCTGTGTCTACGCCCAGCAGTATGATATGACCCTGTCGTCCTTTGAGAGAGCTTTAGCCCTGGTGTCCAGTGATGAGGAACAGGCTGATATCTGGTATAATCTGGGGCATGTTGCAGTGGTGAGCAGACACTCAGAACCCAATGTGACCTGTGTAAGTCTGCAGATGAGAGAGAGCATGCCGCTCACTGTCCCTCACTGCTGTGACAAACTCTCACGTCAGTGATCTGACAACTGATTTGGAGACTTGGTCAGTCAGACTAAATCAGACCCAACAGGAGGTAGATTCATACTGATATCACTCAAAAGAACGTCTTTTTGCAAACCAGACATTAGTGGAGCATGGAAAGCCAGGTGTGCTTCTCATATAACCTCTGCTGGCAAACAAGTGGCAAAACATGTTCTTTTAATGGCAAAAGAGTAAGGACTGATTTTTTAATTTTTTTAAATTTTATTGTAGATTTGCTGAGATTTGTGTACATCTGCTGGTTTTGAAAAAATCTTAACATCAGTCTGTAATGACCCAAGTTATTAATGAATAAATTATGGACATTTCAGGCTTTTCTCCTCTCTCTCTATTCCACAGGGCATTGGTGACTTGACTCTGACTTACCAGTGCTTTAAACTGGCCTTGGCTTTTAACAATAACCACGGTGAAGCTTACAATAACTTGGCCATGTTGGAGCTACGGAAAGGCCGCATCGAGCAGGTCAGTTTAGTCTCTCAATAACTAATGTCATCACAATACTTTTTCCTTAAGAAAAATTTACATGTACTGTTTTGTATATTTTCAAATTAATGAATACTGAATTGAATCCAGAGATTCTGAATCAGTATCAAAATGATTTGAAAATCTGTCAGTATATGTGAGGGGTATTGTTAAAGTTTTTTGCAAAATTTGCTGTTTTTAATCCAGAAATAGGTAATTTGTCTGATTCGTAAAGTTTCACAAGATTACTGAATTCTACACGCTCACAAATGCTCCCGTTATAACAAAAAAGCACAGGCACCGTGTAAATAAGAGATTAATTGTGCAGTGTGTAGTTAGTCATTGATTATAACAGGAGTTTTCACGTGAGTGAGCTTGGTCAGTTGTGCTATAAAGGGAGCATCCTTTGTTCAGTTTCTCTGTGTAGTCCATTCACAGTGTAATTGCAGGAGTGAATCTGCTAAACTGTTCTGAAAGTCTTTGCTATGATTGTCAGTGATAACTGTGGCAATGGACAGAACAAAACCATGACGAATCAATGTCAAAATAAAGCTGTGCATTAAGTGATGCAGAATAAACTTACAGCAGTAACAAGTCTGTGTTGGCTGAATATATTTAGCAGCTTCTACAGTTAAAGATCAAACTTAAAGCCTCTTTTTGACGTGTCCTAAAAAATTTGAGATTTTAAATTAAATCTAAAAATATTTAAATGTATTTAATGCATTATTATTTAATTATTAAAGCATTAATAATTTTCATTTGTAGTTAACTAGATAAAAAAGTTAAATAATTAACCCTACTAGGCAGTTGGTGTCTGGTCTTATTTATTTATTTATTAAACATGAGACTTTGAGATTTCTTACACTTGCTAAACTTTATACTTCAGTGCAGTAAAGTAGTAAAATTTGTTTTAATAGTTGTCATTTTATAATACATCCAAAAGCAAAACGTGATGAGAACTAGGTAGTCTTTGTCAGCTTTCTCGCCCTTGATGAGTTTGCATGCAAAATAAATAAACAATCTACAGCAAAAGAAACAGCAATGTTTGAATGATTCACTATTATACAAACAAAGCAAATTAATATAAAACTATTTGTAAATTCACCAGTGTGAAAGAATGTTTAGCGTTTAAGATCGATATACATAAGATATATAATTTTGATACTTCTCCAAAAACTACAACCCCAAATCAGAAAAAGTCAGGACGTTTTGTAAAATGCAATGCATTAAGAATCTGTGATTTGTTAATTCTCTTTAACTTTTATTTAATTGAC
>NW_015552595.1:8582-14011 GCF_001515605.1 Sinocyclocheilus anshuiensis | reverse complement strand
AATTAAATCTAAAAATATTTAAATGTATTTAATGCATTATTATTTCATTATTAAAGCATTAATAATTTTAATTTGTAGTTAACTAGTTAACAAAGTTAAATAATTAACCCTACTAGGCAGTTGGTGTCTGGTCTTTATTTATTTATTAAACGACATGAGACTTTGAGATTTCTTACACTTGCTAAACTTTATACTTCAGTGCAGTAAAGTAGTGAACTTTGTTATAATAGTTATTTTATAATACCTCCAAAAGCAAAACGTGATAAGAACTAGGGTAGTCTGTCAGCTTTCTCGCCCTTGATGAGTTTGCATCTCTGTATTCTGAAATGCAAAATAAATAGATAATCTATAGCAAAAGAAACGGCAATGTTTGAATGATTCACTATTATACAAACAAAGCAAATGAAGATAAATCTATTTGTAAATTCACCAGTGTGAAAGAATGTTTAGCGTTTAAGATTGATATACATAAGATATACAGTATAATTTTGATACTTCAGCAAATCAGAAAAAGTTGGGATGTTTTGTGAAATGCAATGAATTAAGAATCTGTGATTTGTTAATTCTCTTTAACTTTTATTTAATTGACTAGTAAAAATAAAAGATTTCCAATGTTTTCACTGACCAACTGTATAAAAAAAAAAAAAGTATTTTGTAAATGTAAACAAATTTTGATGGCTACAACACATTTCTAAAATAAGTTGGGACAGTTCTTTAAGTTTAGGTTACTCAGTGTTTTGGCATCATGTAGACAATGTTTGGTGTGAACAGTATGATGGAGTAGTAGTTACAAATTCACAGAATCCACATTCAGACCAAAATATCCGACTTCCTGTTTTTGAGCATGTTAATGATAAACATGCTCTCAAATGATTGAAAAAGAATAATAATAATCTTTAGTAAAACAACAGGGTCTTGTGCCCTCTAGGGTTTGAGCCCTAATAAAACAAACATACAAATAAAGTTACCTGTGCTTTTTTAGACAGGTTTAACAATATTACTCGGGTAAGGAATAGCCTACAAAAGATGTTGTTTGATTAACATGAATGACACAGACAGCGGCAGGGTTATTAGATTGCTGTCACTTTAAGAACTAATTCATGGTTCCAGTATATTGACATTATACTTGTTTCTACCTTAAGCTAAATGTTACAACCCCAAATCAGAAAAAGTCAGGACATTTTGTAAAATGCAATGCATTAAGAATCTGTGATTTGTTAATTCTCTTTAACTTTTATTTAATTGACTAGTAAAAATAAAAGATTTCCAATGTTTTCACTGACCAACTGTATAAAAAAAAAAAGTATTTTGTAAATGTAAACAAATTTTGATGGCTACAACACATTTCTAAAATAAGTTGGGACAGTTCTTTAAGTTTAGGTTACTCAGTGTTTTGGCATCATGTAGACAATGTTTGGTGTGAACAGTATGATGGAGGAGTAGTTACAAATTCACAGAATCCACATTCAGACCAAAATATCCGACTTCCTGTTTTTGAGCATGTTAATGATAAACATGCTCTCAAATGATTGAAAAAGAATAATAATAATCTTTAGTAAAACAACAGGGTCTTGTGCCCTCTAGGGTTTGAGCCCTAATAAAACAAACATACAAATGAAGTTACCTGTGCTTTTTTAGACAGGTTTAACAGTGTTACTCG
Source organism: Sinocyclocheilus anshuiensis (assembly GCF_001515605.1). Lineage (NCBI taxonomy): Eukaryota > Metazoa > Chordata > Actinopteri > Cypriniformes > Cyprinidae > Sinocyclocheilus > Sinocyclocheilus anshuiensis. The sequence goes on along the minus strand of NW_015552595.1, from coordinate 12,351 downwards.
GGTAAGGAATAGCCTAAAAAAGATGTTGTTTTATTAACATGAATGACACAGACAGCTGCAGGGTTATTAGACTGTTGTCACGTTAAGAACTAATTCATGGATCCAGTATATTGACATTATACTTGTTTCTACCTTAAGCTAAATGTTTGTTACTCAGTCATAGTTTATCATATTAATATAAATAATAAGCTCTTCTGATTCTGATTTCCAAGGTGACGATGTGTGCACTTCAGGCAGCTCTAAATACCAGTGCAACACAGCAGATTTACCTCCGTCTCTCACAACTCTAGTGTATGATATATCAGATATTTATTATGTTGTGATTTAACCGCATTATACTTGTTTCTACCTTAAGCTAAATGTTTGTTACTCAGTCATAGTTTATTGTATTAATATTTTATTTGTTTGTGTAAATTTTATATTTTCTCCAACAGCCCAAGCATACCCATAGTCATATAGAATGCTGCATCAGACAAATTCATAAGGGGAGAAAATGTAAATAATAAATCCGCTGCATAGCAAGAGTTGAGGATGTTCCAGTTTAATTCATTGCATGACTTCCGCCAGTAGTGGCACTCACACAGTGCAAGCAGTGACCCTGTAATACATTCACTAGAAAGACATGCAAATGTGCCTTTAGCATCAGGATCAGGATCAGGATGGGCAACTGGACTCATGAAAGACTTTTGTTTTGGCACAGGCGAAAGCTTTTCTGCAGACTGCTGCTTCACTGTCTCCTCACATGTATGAGCCACATTTTAACTTTGCCATGCTCTCGGATAAGGTATGACTCAACACTGTGTGCTATTCTATCAGTTTTAATGACAGCATTTTATTATTTTATTTTGACTGACCTTTCTTTGTGACTTGAAGGTTGGTGATCTTCAGAGTAGTTACATGGCTGCTCAGAAATCAGAGGACGCTTTTCCTGAGCATGTGGACACTCAGCAGATCCTGAAAAACCTCAGACAGCATTTTGCCACTCTATAAGACCACTTAACTGTAATCACATCACTGATCAGGGATAGAAATGACCTGCAAGCATTGTAGCTATATATAGATATAGACATATTCTGCCTGACATTGCCTGAATACATTAAATACATGTTTATCATGAAAAAAATAAAAATGATCATAAAAATAGCAGTTTTTTAGTACAGCCCTGATGAGGCAATATCACGTAACACAGCTCCAGCCTGCTCCCACACACCTGCTCAGAAGCTTCTAGCAGCCACTCCTGAAGACCTTGATTAACTAGTTCAGGTGTATTTACTTACGGTTGGAGCTAAACTCTGCAGGAAGTTCTAATCCTGATCCAACACACCCATCTGTAATCATCAAGTGCTCCTGAAGATCTTGGCTGGCTCAGTAGTTTGATCAGGGGCCTGTTCTTCTTACGCTGGATTTTATTGCTGGTGATTTGACATGATCCAGGATTGTTAAGTTCTTTGAAGCTCATCCTAGAGTTGCTGTGATAGCAACAGAACTCAGTTCAAACCTGCTCTGGATCAGGCTTATTTCACCTAAACAGGATTCGATTGCATCTGAAAGTCTGTCCCAGCCACTGCTACTTATAATAATTTCAATATTATTTTGAAAATAATTAAAATGTTGCATAATCTTTAAAAATAGACACCACCTCATTTAGAGATTTATTCGTGAAGGAATAATTATCTCATAATTTTATCGCAGTCACACACACATTAAGTACAGTTTGTCATGCATGAATTTGAGCTTTTATGCGGGTGGCTTTGATGAATCACAGGAGATGCACTTCTCAAATCTCAAAATGCTGTTATGATGCACAATTAATTTAAACGGGTAGGCCTATGTCTTAATGGATCTTGTGGATTAAGAAACTTTAATTAATGCTGTCATGTTTAAAAAATCCGCTTTAAAATTAAATTAATTGCTAATTACAATACTCTTGATGTAAAAAAATGCAAAGCCTGTACAAATACTAGAAATTGTGAGAAATAATTGTGACTCTACAGGAGAGGACATGTTCGGTTCATGGATCTTGTGGATTAAGAAACTTTAATTAATGCTGTCATGTTTAAAAAATCCGCTTTAAAATTAAATTAATTGCTAATTACAATACTCTTGATGTAAAAAAATGCAAAGCCTGTACAAATACTAGAAATTGTGAGAAATAATTGTGACTACGGGAGGGGACATGTTCGGTTCACTTAGTTTTGTTGTGGCCATTTACTCATTAGTGAACATTTATTCACTGTGCTCGTTATTTCACTTATATTGCATATAGACCTGCACAAGAATCATGTTATTTACAGTCAAATAATATTACAGGACCCATGGCTGATCGTTCAGTGAAGTCGTGGAGTAACTTGGGGGGAGATTTGGTTACAAAAAGCTTTAAAGAGCAAACATCACTGACCTTTATTTAATTATGTATTTTAATCATTGTTTTTTTAAATTGATTTCAAAAATACAATTCAGTATGTTCTCAAGACATTTAGCAAACAATGTTTATCCACACGAGGATGGAATATCATAAAATAAATAAACTAAGATGAAATGAAAAGTAGAGGGCAACACAAACATTAAATTAATTTCTCTGCGCCGATGCCACGCGCGTGCACGCGGAGGACAGTCGAATTCTGGCAAGGAGTTGAAATTCATAAAGAGTGAAGACAGCTAAACAAACACTCAGGAGGAAGACGGAGGACAAGAGGAGGATGAACGGCCAACAAAACAGGTAATAACAGATAAAAATAGTATGGAGATAATGTGGAGATTCTATGCCACCTCTGTATGTGAATCTAGGAGAAATAAAAATGTACATTTCAATAATGAAGCATAGTTCTCCTTTGACTGTAACACAAACATGCATTTCTGTAAAGCTGCTTTGGAACGATATGTCTTGTGAAAAGCATTGTAAAAATAAATGTGAATTGAATTGAATCCCTGGTATTGAAAACTTTACATTGTTATTTTGACAGCAAAAGAGCAAAAAGACGACCTGTACCCCAAAAGAGGACCAGGTGCAAAACCATTATGACTGTTGGAGATCATATACAAAATAAGATTTGGGGAAACAGGGCCTCGCACTGTTGTACCCATTCTTCTCAAGCTCCACCCAAAGAATTGTGGGACTCTATGTTGACTCTTAAAAATTAATAGTAGATTCAGATATTTCCCACAACAGACATATATTGCCAGTGCAATTTTTTTTTTTAATATTTGATTAGAAATTGTTCTTATATTTACTGGACAACTTAATAAAATGAACAAGTAAAGGCATCTGCACAATATGCATCTTAAATGTGTCATAAGGGCATCTGTGAATTAATGAGAAGTACGCTGTTACATGTTCATCATTTATCAACAATTAAAATTTTTATGGTATTGGGACGATCTATTGCCATGTACGATGTTGAAATCAAGAGAATCTCCAAACGAGAAGTGAGAAATGTTTTAACTCTGCCTTAAATCTGAAGTATATTATGTTTTTGTATAGGTCAAGGTCAGTTTATTTATATAACACATTTAAAAACAGCTAGTGTATGCCAAAGTGCTGTACATATACAAATAAAGTAAATATAGAAATGAAGAGAATAAAAAGAAAAGTCTCAAAAACACATAATCAATACAAAAACACATTAAAATACACAAACATACATTTCATCCAAAAGCCAAGGAATACGGATAAGTCTTCAGGCGGGATTTAAAAACAGGAAGGGAAGGCGCAGATCTAATGTCCAGAGGTATGCTGTTCCATAGTCGAGGACCGGCTACAGAAAAAGCC
>NW_015552595.1:0-8338 GCF_001515605.1 Sinocyclocheilus anshuiensis | reverse complement strand
AGAATCTAGATTAATAGTGATATCAGAGACAGCACCTGGGGGTCCAAAGACAACAATCTCAGGTTTGCTCTCGCTTATGTTCATAATTCTGAGTATGTGATTTTTTGTGTAGTCCACTGATAGCGTACATAAGATTTTACTTAAATTTAAAGTACAATTAAAAGGTATATGTCAAGTATAAAAATTAATAGGTAAATGAACATTGCAATGTACTTAAAGTGCAAAAATAATAAGTAAACTAAGTATGATGTTGTAGTAGTAACCTACTAGTTTACTAAGAGTACACTATCAGAACACTTGCATGTACACTTGCAGTATAAGACTAGTAAACTACTAGTTAACTAAGAGTACATTAAGAACACTTGCAAGTATACCAGCAGTACAAAAATAGTAAACTACTATTTAACTAAGAGTGCACTAACAGAACACTTGCAAGTATACTTGCAGTATAAAACTAGTAAACTTGTAGTTTAGTGAGTATACGTCAAAGTGTACTTTTATAATCTAGTCATTTATTACAAGTATTAAAATAGTAAACTACTAGTATACTCATAAGTTCACTTGCAGTACAAATGAAAATGTAATTGTGAACTAGTTGTGCAAAGTTTTCTACTGTTATACTTACTGTTATACTAAAAAGTGGGCCAATTTAGTCCCAATCGGAATTCAAATAGTACACTTACAAGTATACTACTAGTACATAGATGTTAGTATACTTACTACTTGAAGTAAACTTAAAATATACTTCAACATTACTTAAGTATACTTCATAAAATGAAGTGGAAGTATACTTTTTCGTAAGGGTAGGTGGGGCAGAGCCCCCTCCAAAATATTCATCCATTTGAAAGCATAGAACTGTATAAACTAAATCAAACCTACATTGTTTACTGCTTTTACACGTTTACACCATGACAAACAGCGAATATATCTGTGCTGTTTAATGCATTTGAGACTGTGTTTTCCTCAGTGCATAACTGACATTTCACAGGTATATTTTTAATCTGTAAATGTTAGAAAGTCATGCAAACATATCCATTTTGGAGTGGGCGAGGCATGCAAGAGCAACGAGAGCATCTGCGCGCATGTGCGCTAAACAGATGGAGCGCAATCGAATAGGAGCGCAATAATTCTGCATTTTTCATTTCATTGCAATTCATTGCAGTTTTTGGACATTAAATGTTTTTTTTTTTAGAATTTTAAACCTACATATAAAGTGTATTTTTATGATAGCAGTAACTGTAAGTGGACTATTGTAATAGGTAAATCAAATGTAAGCTAGACACAGTACTAATTACTAAGCTCAAATGAGTTAATGTGTGTTTCTTATAGCAGTTAAAATATAGTCATTTTCTTTAAGATTCAGAAACTTTAGAAATATTAATTTATTCTTCAGAGATTTTAGTTAATGTGACTTGATATTAATTTCAGTAACCTGCTTGTGTCTATAACTAATACCAGTTACTCTAAAAATGTATTTGTGAATTGCAAATTCTATTTGCATTTCTTTCAAAATTGTGTAATTAATTATCATTAATTTAAAACATTGGTCTCAATTCCTGGAGGGCCACAGCTCTGCCAAAGTCCCTTTCAAGGAAAGTCTGTTCACTCGGCCACCATATTTGCAACACCTATTTCGGGCATCCAAGACCACATTACTAGACACTCGTGAGTGGGGGATGCGGGAGAATAAAATGATTCACGGGACTCCTGCAAAATAGAAATATCTAAACATAAAATATCTAAAACAAATAAATTGTTATTCATCTATTGCACAAAAGCAACATGAACTAATATAAATAAACGATTAACAGGTGCAAGCGTATGCAGAGTTTCTATTTAGGCTATAAACGCGTATAAAAGCGTTGAGCAATGCAGTGCCGAAATTTGCGTGCTCACGAATCCTCTTATTATAACACGAATTGTAGACATTATGAATGATTCATTATGCATATACAGTATTTATTGTGTTATAACAGAGATTTGTGAGATTGCGATGAACTGCGATGTCTTTTAGAGATTATAAATGCAGCGCTCTTTGCTGGTATTCTGCCAAACCATGCACCAGCAGCCGCTTGCTTTAGTTAAAAATAACAGTGTTCTGTGAATGTTGATGCTTTAATAACAAATATTTATTGGGAGCGTGTATGCTGGAATTTCATAAATTTCATGGAGAAAAAATTAACGTAACTAGTAATGTAACTAATTACTAATTACTTTTGAAATAAAGTAATCAGAACAGTAACGTAATTACTTTTAAAAGGAGTAATCAGTAATTTAATTACATTTTCAGAGTAACTTGCCCAACACTGCTCTTGAGTGATCAAGAATATTCCATTCACAAATAAGTTCTCTTTCGAATCCTCCTTCCTCATTTCTTCATCCTAAAGAGATGGAGCTGAAGCAATGAGAGCAGGCCTTGTGTCTGGTGACAGGCCGCTTGCTGCTGCTTTTCTTCTTTACAGGAGAATATTATACTTCTTTATAATTGCCACATACTGTGCTGCAGTCTGAACCAGAGTTTTACCCATCAACACACACATATGCAAAAGCAAGACTAAAACATACAAACATGCCTTTGATCAGAGTGTGTGAGAGATGTGTCCTGCTGACAGATGTGGTGTGATTCCAGGCTGTCCTTTGATAAAGAGGCGATGGTGTCTCGCGCCCGGAGGCTCATCTCTCTCTATGAGGAGGCAGGAGTCCGTAAGGAGTACATCCTCATCAAACTCTCCTCCACGTGGGAGGGCATTCAGGCCGGACAGTGAGTGTGTTCACTACAGTCAGTTTCATTAAAATGAAAAAGATATTGTTCACCACAAACACGATGTGAAGCGGATTTCTTCATATGCAACTGTTATTAATAAACCGAGCGAGAGCTGCTCTGCTGACGCCTGTGTGTTTGGCTTTTCATCAGAGAGTTGGAGGAGAAGGACGAGATCCACTGCAACATGACTCTGCTGTTCTCGTTCGCTCAGGCCATCGCGTGTGCTGAGGCTCGCATCACCCTCATCTCGCCCTTCGTGGGGCATATCCTGGACTGGTACAAAGAAAACACAGACAGCAAAAACTACGAGCCACATGAGGATCCAGGCATGTTCTCATATCCTGGACTGGTACAAAGAAAACACAGACAGCAAAAACTACGAGCCCCATGAGGATCCAGGCATGTTCTCTGAGAGAAACCTTTAGCGTCTTGTATCTCTCTTCATGTGTGTTGTGATGTGAAGCGTCTCGAGTAGGACCGATATCACACGCCGGGCGTATCATTGAGTGCTCGCCTGCTCAGGTTCAAGGCAGCAGCCCAAATCAGTCAATCTAACCTCCATACAGGCAAAAATGTTCAACAAAGTGACCGCAAAGAGTTGACGTTTACTTTAGGAAAAGTAGTGCAACAGCACAAATATGTATATGCTTATTTTTCCCAGCCCTAGTTATAAGCGTTAACCCTAAGTGATTGAAGCTGGATGTAGTTTGTGTGGAGCTTCTGAACACTGTCTCGAGTGCACGAGGCTCGTGCGAAGCAGAGAGTCACCGCTTCAGTGTTTGTACTAGGGCTGCAACTAACGGTTGTTTTGATAATCGATTAGTTGGCCGATTATTTTTCCGGTTAATCGATTAATCAGATTATTTTAATGTTATTGACAAAAACACACTATTCCACATTCTGCCCAATGTCCTTCAAACAAATGTGCCGACTGAATGCTATGAAAACATGCAGTGCTTAAAGGGGTCATATGACGTTGCTAAAAAGAACATTATTTTGTGTATTTGGTGTAATGAGATGTTTATGCGGTTTAAAATAAAAAAACACATTATTTTCCACATACTGTACATTATTGTTTCTCCTCTATGCCCCGCCTTTCTGAAACGCGTCGATTTTTACAAAGCTCATCGGTCTGAAAAGCGAGGTGTGCTGTGATTGGCCAGCTATCCAGTGCGTTGTGATTGGCCGAATACCTCAAGCGTGTGATGGAAATGTTACGCCCCTCACATACTGTGAAGTAGACATGTCGGGGTGTGTTAGAACGAGATGTTTTAGGTTGGTGTGGCTGACTCTTAACTTTTATAAAGCCTGTTGCACCAACTGAAACTACGATCAGGCGCGACTAAGCCCAGCGTAGACAATGCGCGTCCACGCTGACACATTCTCCCGCGCTGATGGCTGAGACGACTTCACGCTGCAATGGCTACAACTACTAATATAGAACTGAATTGCTTAAGACATAACAAGTGAAGCCACCGCGCCATGATTTAATTAAGTAAACATTTTCTAACAAGTCCGCGTTTTTATATCTGAAGTCTCCCTGCACATTCCCAAGACAGATTTCATCAAGGTTAAGTAAAATATAATAAATGTAATACAATGCTTCTCTCTAGAGTTATTTTTTATAGCTGACTATCGAGTTTATGTACAATGAATGTCTTTCCTGAGGTAAATGTGACTTTACGTGAAATTGTTTTACTGACGTCTTTCTGTGGCTGAAAAAACACATTTATAGTTTGTATTTTGTGATAAAACCGACAGAATTTGAAAGCTGATACTTTATTTCTAATTAAAAGTAACAAAGCACAAAACTTACTGCGATTATTGGATGGCAGGCAAGGCACACTACAAATAATGAATGGAATTAAAGACGTGAAATATTTCCAAGCATTTATACCGTCCTTCCAAGCAAGATGTCGAATGGTACAGTTTCTTTTAATAATCCCAGATTATATGTAATATTTTACTGCATAATTACATGCTGTACAGAAATATAGTTTTTATTAGGTCAATTACTGTCGGCAGTGTGGTATAGTCTACACCGAGCTTCGCGATTGATATCGCTTATCCTGCCCGAAAAGACCATAAACATTATAGTTCACGTCTGCAGTAATAATTAACTAACAGACATGAATCCTAAAAACGAATAATGTCCAAGCAAATCATGACTTTTCACTTTACACCTACCTCTGACTAGGCATAAGATTTAATGTCAGACGTAGCACTACGCCGAGATGGGGCAACGGGTATAAATTCTACGCACGACTTAATGCACAATTTACGTCCAGCCTAGTCTTACAACCGGGTGTACGTCCAGCTGGTGCAACCGGCCCCAAGAGCTTGTAACACCCCAAAGAGAAAGGAAAAATTCATCGCATCATATGACCCCTTTAACAATTTATTAGACCACCTGTCATAATAGAGAAAACACAAATATTTTAGGAATCTGTCAAAAAATTGTTTAAATCTAAAAATGTTATTGTCATTTATTGGGCAAATAACAAACCGAAACAACTAAATAGTATTTATTCACATAATAACAAACATGGCCTCCTTTGCCTTTGATAACAGCTTGCATGCTTGCTGGCATTGTTTATGTACTATCTGAATAAAAAAATGCTATTAAGCACTTGACTATTTTTTCTGCCTTTCTCCCACAGATAACAGCAATAATTATATTATAGCATTAGAAATAGCCTACTACTGTTACTAAAGAGCTTGCGCATATTGGAGGACTAAACTCTACAGAAAGCTAAAAAATGATTTTGGTAATTACCAATACTGTTAGTGAAGAGCAGCGGTGGCACAAACCTTACAAAATTGGTTAAAAACCTTACATAAATGTGTTTTAATAAATGTGTTAATCACTGTAGGCTATATACTGAATATAGTTTAAATCTCTAGATCAAAAATTTAAATAAAGATAATAAAGACGAATAAAATCACAGTAATGCTCTGCAGGAACACACGTCGCGTGCAGTTTGATCACAGTCGGTCTCCTCTTACTGTCTTTATCCTGTAAATTATTTTATTTGTTAGGTCCTCTGGCTTCTGTCAGAGTATATGAATGGAAATCCACATTTTCCCTTGACTGTCTCAAGCATGTTTTTTAATGTAATGCATTTTCTAGAGCCTAGTTGTGATGGTGCAGCAGTTTAAGCAAAAAGCCTCAAAACACTGTGCTTTACAGTGATTTTACAAATCAAAGACCAGATGTGTTGTGTAATGCGGCCTGTTTTTCATTTGTGTTCATTTGTAAGAAATATAAGATTAATGTTTTGAAATCTCCCCTGACTCATATTATTAGTATCATATTATTATGAGTCATACTGATTAATAATTTGGATGCAAATTATGTCACTGTTTGCATAATCAAGTCAAGTCAAGTAATCTTTATTTCTATAGCGCTTTATATAATACTGATTGTGTCAAAGCAGCTGTACAGTGACAAACTGGAACATAGTTTGTCAATAATGGAAGAGGACAATAACAAACAGTCATTTTTTTCAGTTAAAGTTCATTGATGATTAAGTGATATCATCGTCCAGATCATAGTGGATTGATGATTTTTCTTACATCTGTTTACTTTCTGAATTATACTTTATTTTGTGTTCCTTGTATATATTTAATCATCTATAGTCACCATTACAATCCAAAGGTATTGGGTTGATTTTATATTAATTCTTGTGCACAGTTTCCTTTCTCATGTAAAATGCAGCATTTTATTTGAAGAGAATCAAAAAACCTAAACTTACATAAAACTATGACACCAAAAACACTGTGCCTCTGTTAGTTCAAAACCATCATGACTAGTTAAAGCGCAGAAAAAAAGTAAAAAAAAAAAGTCTTTAAAGTCTCACTCGTCATAAGTTTGTCTCACCCTCATTTCATGTGTATTTTTCTGTCAGAGTTGAAATGTAAGGAGCGCGAGCTTCAGATGTCTCTAGTGCTGCCCATTACCTTCCTGGAGAATCTGCATTTCTCTGCTCTCCAGCTGAATGATCCGACCTGCCCAGTGTTTTATAACTCGACCCACGTCACCGCCACCTTCCCTCTGACGGGCTGCGGAACCAAGAGGATGGTATGAAACCTTCTCATCGAGAGATACATGCAGTCATTAGTGCCTTTGTATTTCTAGCAGCAACGTAAGGTTGTTCTATTATTTTTTTCTTTAAACATTTATCTTTGTAAGTACACTGAAATGACAGATAATGAAGTTCATTAATACATTTATAACCTGAAATGTACTAAAGGATACTATTCTTTTATTTTGGAAATATTATAATTTTTTGGTGAGTTCATAATGTAATTTCTTAAATTATGAACATTTATTGCACAAATAACTGAATGTAATACTCATTACATTATATCACAAAAGTAGTCTGTGTGTACAAATAGATTAAAATAGCATTAAAATGTAGATGGACCAATCAAAACCGCATATATGTTAAAACAGCCAAAGACATCATAAAAATGATAGAAGAAAACATATTAAGAAACAATATATATATTTCTTGGAGTAAACTCACAAATGAAAAATAATGTCATCTACAAAAAGAATGATGGTGAAGAAAGTCATTGAACAACATGAGGTGTGAATGCTGCTTCTTTTAAATGTTGTCCCATCTTCTGTGCTTTCGTTTTCATTTCATTTGATTGTTATCTGTTCTTTGATATTTTCCAGCATTTAGGATCAGAATTGGTGTACACCAACACTTTACGCAGCATCAATCCCAACACCACTATAAGCCGTGTGGCCACTCTCATCCTGCCACTCGCCTGCCGGATTCCCGGTCAACAAGCTAAAGGTCCAGCTTTTAAGATCTCCATTCCTGAAGAAGTGAAGACATTTGGTGTAGTGTCTTTCTGGCTCGAGTTCCACCCTCCAGGAGAGGGTCCTATGGCCGCCGAGACGCGTCTGCCGCGTTTGCGCGGTTCACCGCCGGTAGAGTCTTCTGTACTAAGCGTAGTAGTTGAAAAAAGCAAAAGATTTTGGGCACTTCTCATTCTTACTAATAGTCGTTTTTGTGATATAATGGGTGGAATCTTACATTAAGATAATTTGGCAGATTTAATAGCACCTCTTCTCGTGCTTCATGTACTCCATGTCACACCACCCTCTTTCCATCATTAATCTGAACTAATCAGTCACATAGCTCTCTGTTTTTCAGCTGTGCATCTGGAAATGGAACCTTGGAGATCTTGATATCAAATTCAACTGTTCGGATTTTCCGCTTATATCTTGGTTCTTTGGGTATAAAGGGAGACACGGTATGTTTCATTATCTGTGTTTTCATTATGCTTGATAAGCTCTTTATGTCCATTCTATGTGAAGGTGGATCCTTCTTGCGTGTCTGTTGTTAAACCCTGTTGTGTTGTTTCTCTAGATGTATGTTGAGTGTGTAGTGCACCTTTGTGTTACTACCAAACAAACCGACAGGTGTTTGGATCCATGTACAGAAACACCGAAACTGACGGTAGTAGACAGCATTCTGACCTGCAGCTACACTGTGCGCTCAGGGCCTGTTCCTCTCATTAAAGTCACAGAAACCACTACAACTGCTAAACCAACCC
>NW_015552594.1:204429-218102 GCF_001515605.1 Sinocyclocheilus anshuiensis | reverse complement strand
ATATTTTGTTTGAAGTATTGTACTTCGCTAAATTTTAAAACACATTAATTACTGAGTAAAAAAAAATTGTTCCCTGGAAACTGCTGCAGTAAATAATGGGCAGGAGTACAAACTGGAGCTAAAATCATAAGAAAGATTCATTAATTAATTAGGTTTGTTTTACGAACGGAATGGAACAGAAGGCGTAAGTGTAGCGGAAGCTCATCATCGCAAGAGACAGGCCGGTCATGAACGGTAATATGAGTGACAGATGAGCAGCAAATGAGCTTCATTTACTGTAAGCGAAGGCCCTTTCAAGCAGAGCCATTGAGAGACAGATTTGCGTCAACTCCATTCACTCCAATGGACCAGATTTTTACAGCAATGGCGGATCGTGGAGTCTCTCAATAGTTCCCAGAAGTTAGCGCCAAAACTATCAGTGCCGTAGAGATGCAGCAGAAGAGACCGCTGTGATGAACTTTTAAAAGGTAAGACATTTATAGAACAAAATTGCATATTATCAGCACAGCTAATTAAATTACCTTGTGTATAAAAATAGATTATTATTAGATTATTCCTCACTAAATTAGTAGATTTAGGGGAAATTATTCATTCTCTACATGCAGTTGCATTCATCGTTGTGTAATTAAGGCTTTTAAACATGATTTTTGCTGGTGGGGAGTTAAATATTAGATTTATTGCAACAGATGCTGATGGAGCTAAGTGAGAATGAAAAGGTTTAAATAGGTGAGCAGTGTTCATTTCAGAATCATACTAGGTTAAATTACCAAAAATGTATTATATACCACTACTGTACTACAGAAGTAACCACAGTAAAGCTGTACTTTATTACTGTATTTTATACTTAAACTTCTTAGCTACTTTAGAAGCACTGTGTGGTGGAGGAGCAGTGATGCCACAGGACTGATATGTCATGGAGCATAACTTAACCATTTCTCCTGTGTTTTTCTCCTTTATCTTGCTTTCAGAACAAGAACCACCTGAAGACTACCTGTAATGAGACATCACATTCACAATGAGTCTCAGTTCACTGGGTTTTTGCAAGTCTTTCAATGTTCTTTGCAAAAAAAGTGCCAATTCCCAAGTATGATTACATCACTTTTTGTTGGTGTAATCTATAGCTATATTTAGATTGCTCCTGAGCATCCTGACTGGCTGCGTCACCGCCTGGTACGGGAACTGCACCGCTCTCAACCGGAAAGCCCTGCAGAGAATAGTTCAGACAGCCCAGCACATCATCGGAGGTGAGCTTCCCTCCCTCCAGGACATCTACACCCAGAGATCTGTGAGGAATGCACGGAAGATCATCAGAGACTCCTGCCACCAGCACCTGTGGAGAGATGACGCCAACTCTTGAGAGAACTTCAGATGACACCAACTCTGAATAAACATACAATACTGCCAAATTTTCCTTGCATTGTATAATCAACATCATCACATCACATTGTTTCTGCTGAATACATGATGTTAACTAACTGCATGATTTGAACAGCCTAATTTTAGAACATTTCTGCCATATGAACATTACTTTGACACAGTTACACCTTATAACAGAACTCTTATTTGTAATGTAGAAACATTCATTTTCTGTAAAGCTGATTTGAAACAATGTGTATAATAAAAAGTGCTATACAAATAAATGTGAATTGAATAAAACTTGATGCATCATTTTTTTTCTCCTCTAGTAGGGAAACCAGGGCTCGAAATTTCAACCATTTTTATAGCATACGCTCCCGAAATTTAATCTGTGCAACCTCAAACTATATTTTTATTTTGTGCATGTGAATTGGTTTTTGTGAATATATAGATTTTTTTTTTTCGTGCACGTGAATTAGGTTTTATGCATGTGAATTGGGCTACGCATGTGTGCATCGTGCCTTTTGCATGAATTATCATTGAGACTAATCTCACTCCATAGTCTCTAACCTGCCATATGCACTTTAAGTTGTTGAGCTAGTTATTACGTCATAGATCGCATGATAACGTCAAAATTTCAGATGATGTCTGGATCGCATTCATACTTAACGAGATTTGGCTGTAGAGTACGTACTCTTTTAGCGCTCATTAAGGAAGTATTTATTGAAATTAAGTCTCATTGAGTATGCAGTTTCGAACGCAAGCCCATGTAAGACGCGACCAACAAATGCAGTGAGCAGCGCTGTTTTCGGAAATCAGCCCTAACAGATGAAAGTCAGATGTTGAACTGTCAACTCATTATATGCGTAAGCAGAGCTGTCGCAAGCGCTGTGCCAAGTGTGTGACATAATAAAGTGACAGCTGACTTGATGATGTAAAGCCAATAGCTTTAAAGTTTTTGTCCTTCGAAAGACTATAATAGCTAAAAGTCAAAGCTAATAGTAAGACGGTGCATCATGATGATGTTTTCTGCTTGTTAAAAATTTATTATGCAGTAGAACTTACAATTGCTCTCGGGCAGAAACCTCGTAGGCCACTTCAAAACCACTACTTTTCAGCAAATGGAAAAAGACACTGTATTTTTAAAATAATTAAACACTGTTGTCAAGGTTAAAAGTAGGCTACAAACTTAAAAGTACACACTTTTTCAGGATTTGAGGGGGAAAGAATATTGTATGTAGGTCAAGGCTACTACTGTATGAACAGTAGTAGCTTCAAGTTCCTCGGCGTTCACATCACCGAGGACCTCAAAGCATGGACGATCATCAGAGACTCCCGCCCCCCGAGCCACGAACTCTTCTCACTGCTACCATCAGGCAGACGATACCGCAGCATCAGGACCCGAACCAGCAGAACGCGAGACAGCGTCTTCTCGCAGGCCATCAGACTACTGAACTCTATATAGCAAAACTATAATCACCCACCTACCCCTACCCCTCACACTGGATTCCATCTACACACCAGCACACTGACTTTGACAGCACTGTAGCATGTCTTGCACTGCATAGCATAGAACGCATGCAGCTCCATCTTCTCTTCTGCACTAACAAACTACTGCACTGAACTTCACAATAAAACACTACAGTATACATCACTGTAAGTCATATATAAAAGCTATACATTTATAAGTCTATTGAGTATACTGTGTACTATGTGTATATTATGGAAATGTGTATATTGTATATTGTCTATAATTGTCTATTGTATATTGTGAAAAATTTGTATATTGTGTAAAATGTGTATATTGTTATTTATGTATACTGTTAATTTTTCATATCTTGTTGCTTGTACTGCCATGGAACAGAGTCTTGTACCCAAGAATTTCACCATTGTTACACTTGTGTACACGATGTGTGACAATAAAGAGATTTAGATTTAGATTTAGATGAACCAAAGCAACTCGCCAAAAACATCAGCACATCTGGAGGAAACCGTTTTAATCGTTCATTTTCGCATAACGCTATTGCTAATCTTCGTAAAACCTAAAAAAAGTCACTTGTGTACTCACACATACACACTTGCATTACACACACACTGAACATAAGGCAAATTAAATAAATAAATAAATAAATATCATCAACAATTGAAATTAAATTCAAATTGATAAACTTCTCAACATTCAACAGTACTGCACATTCAATATAATACAAACATCATAATAGGAAGAAGTAAAAATCAGTCAACAGATCGAACTAATGCTCCTCATGAGTACAGGAACAGTGTCGAATCAGTCCGAACGGTTTGATTGTACGAGATCAGCTGACCACAGTCCGCAAACCAATCAGAGAGAACTACAGAATGCACAGTATTGCTTTGTAAAAATGCACAAATGTAAAAAGGAAACGTTCTATGGGACATTCACGTGCGGCAGTGCGGATCTGCTGCTGGTGTCTGTGCTCGTTCAGGCAGGTGAGAGTTTGATCTACATTAAAGGCCATGAGACGGAGAAAGTGAAAAACAGACAGTGAGGAGCAGAAGAAACGGCAGCAGAGGAGGGGAGAGTCTTCCAGCACCCGATCGGGCTCGTCCATTCAGCCTGTTCCTTTTATTGGTGGGCGTGTCCCGGGGGCGGAGCCCGTCACGGGGGCGGGGCGACTTATCAACTGGGAGAGTGTTGCGAGGTGGAGAGGGTGGGCGTGTCCCGGGGGCGGAGCCCGTCACGGGGGCGGGGCGACTTATCAACTGGGAGAGTGTTGCGGGGCGGAGAGAACGAGCCGTAAGCTGGCCAATCATCACTGAACCGTTCGCCCGCTTCAGCTCCGACTCCAGAGCCACTGCCAGCCTCCACATCACCTAAACACACACACACACACACGTTTATCACAGCTGTCATAGTGGGAACTTTGCTTTCTCCTCTGTTTTTTGTATTACAGTTTCAATAATGTGGGTAACTAACCAAAATAAGATCTGATAACAGAAAGACACTCTCATTGCTGTCGCTTCTTTAGAAAGATTCCCACAGAAAGAGATGTTAAAAGAGATTAGAAGGTTGTCACCAACCTTGAGAATTTAGAGAGACGAAATGAGAGAATAATTCACAGGATATTGATCAGCAATTTAGGTAAGCAAACCCCAATGCGTGTTGTCAGTTTCACAGTACAAAAGCTAAAAATGAAAAAAATGTGCAATCTTTTAGAAGCAGAAAAAATGAAACATGATCATGAGTATTTGATGATTAGCATAATTAACATCCGGATAGCACTTGCAAATCTACACACATGCTGACATAGAGTTGTTTTGGAATGAGCTGGATTTCTGCCTTGATCAGTGTCATTTTACTATCATTAAGATACTATTATAGTTCTTATTCATATTTTGAATTAGTTTTTATTTATTTATTTTTGTTCCTTTTAATTTCAGTTAAATGCCTAGTAATTTTGTTGTATATGTCTGTAATTTTTCTTAGTTTTTTATGTCTGTATAGGTTGTATCAATTTTTTATTTCAGTTTAATTTTTAGTTGTTTTAGTACATTGTTACATTAAACAAAAATGTGAAATTCTGCCTTGGCAACTGACTAAAACTAAAGAGTTTTTTTATATTTCAGTTTAATTTTAAGTAACAGAATTTGTTTATGCATTGAGTTTATGTAAATTATGTAAGTTATGTACAAAAATAAATAGCAAGCTCTAGCTGATTTTAAATGGGTCATGAGATGTATTTTAATTATTATTTTAATATTTTTCTTTTAATGTTTACTTTTAATGTTAATAAAGCTTTTTTACAAAAAAATATATATGTAGTCATATATTTTCAAAAATGATTTTCAACCCTCGTTTTAACTGCACAAAGACCTTTTATGTGTTCAAGGAAAATCTGATTTCTTGTGCACTAGAATATGCTAGAAAACCCCACTGATTTACTGCATTCATTGCATCATTTATGAGCAAGTGTCTAAACTGCATGTGCACACTTCAGCTGAATGATAGCGTTTACCCACTTTATCTTAACGTTGTTTCTTTCAGAAAAGACAGACACCAAGATAAAAGCACGGAGACACTCACTGTCGATGAGATCCGCGTCTCGTCCACTCTGAGCGTGTTTCAGTCTGTTTACAGCCACTCGCAGCTCCATGATTAACTGCCGTGTTTTGACGTCTGGCCGGGCAATGTCCACCTCCATCTCTGGATTATTAATCTGATTCACCAAACCATCAGCGGTAACAGACGGCAGGTATCTACAAAACACACACACGCGTAAATGTGACTCGTCACACATGCTTCAGCCTTCAGGAGTGTCAGGATCCGGTCTCACACCTGCCGGGGGTCTGCCCGTTCCAGCAGCGATCCTCATTGGTCACATCAGCTGCCTTGCGTTCATCATTACAGATGGTGTGAGGCAGCGCTACCCAGAATCCTCTCATGGGCCGGAGACGCTCCTGCAGCTCCTCCACCTGATCACAGCCATCATTATTAACACAACACTGGCCAACATACAGTTCAGTGATGGCGAGAGACATGGAAATTGCACATGAGAAAAATATCCATCAAATGAATATGTATGATTCAGCTGGTTGTTGAAAAATTGGCCATTACATGAAAAAAGGTGCCTTCATCATAAGTTCCTTTCACATTATTTATTCATATACACGTACATATATGCTAAAATAATGCTAGAAACACTAGTGTTACTTTTTCTTTAAAAAAGTACGTTTTAAGTTTTTCTGAACATTTTAAGGCAACATGAAAAGAAATTTGAAAGTTTCAAACTCATGCTCCTGGATGAAGCCTTGCTTTGATGAAGCATTTGCTGTTTTTGTACATTTATTTGACTTCACCCTTTTTCCTCTAATAACTCTTTCAATTAATTAAAGTCAGTCTCTCAAGCCAGACCGAATCAAAAGCTTGTTGGAATTGAAAGCAGGTTAAACAGTCTCATTTTCTCTGCAATTGCCAGTTAGTGTGTGCATAGTAAAAATATGGGCTGATGTCTGGAATTCGAGTAAGATCTAATCAAACTGTGTTTAATAAGAACATCTGTAATGCTACAACAAACCTTCAACAGACGACTCTTCACACAGATGCCTGGATAATTATGGGAGTTCATTTTATCCATATTTGGAAAGTTTAAGGGCAATTTGTTTTTATTTAGTAATCTAGAAGAGTTTGACGACCTTTTTTTGTTTTGTTTTGTTGTTTTTTTCTCTTATTTCACAAATGCATGTATGTTTTGAAATGTTTGACCTCTCACATCTCAGTCTTAGATGGCCAAAATATCATGATGATTTTTATTCAGTGCCTTGCAGATTTTCCCAGTGGTTATGTTAGGTTTGGTTTGGTGATGCGTCTCACCAGTCGGTCCAGGTTTGTTCCCGATGCAGTGGTGGGTTTCTCCTCAGCGCTGTAGGTCCTGAAGGCTCTCTTGCCATCTCTCTCTCTGGACGAGCGTTTGTTTCTGGCTGGAGTTGGCCGAGGGATCCCACAGCCCTGAAAAACCTGAAACCAACACAAGCACACAAAAACAGCACTTTAGCTCAAAGCATAACCAGTCTCATGGAAAGATTAATACCTGTACTGTAGAAATGCTTTAACACACACAGTGCAGCTGCATTCAACATCAGTGCAACTCTCTTCTCAAGCTGGACATGCTTCAGCAAATAGGGCTGCAAATAATGACATCTGTCGATCATTTCTTCAATTAATCAGATAAAAATGGATTTGAAACAGTCACTTTGTCATGACCGGTGTAGACACAGTTACATTTAAATCCAGTTATACTGTATGTTGTTATCCCTCACAGTTATTAGCAGTGTTGGGGGAAACGCATTACAAGTAATGCAAGTTAAGTCATCAGATTACTTTTTCAAGTAACTAGTAAAGTAACACATTACTTGTAATTTTACAAGAAAATATATGAGTTACTTTTTCAAATAAATAACTCAAGTTACTTTGTTTTCCCGTTTCTTGACTGACAGCTCTCCTGTCTGGTGTTGAGAGAAATCAGGAGTGAGTGCAGAGACAGAGGCGCTTCCTTCAGCCTGAGGCTTATTCATTTCACTTTTGGTGTGAAAGAGCATTTACAGTTGCCAAAAATATAACTTTTGGGTTTTTTATTATTAAAAAATAAATAAGCAAGCCCAGCTCAGGTGACACAAAAAATAAAGCTATGTAATGCATTACTTTCCATAAAAAGTAACTAAGTAATGAAATTAGTTACTTTTTTTATGGAGTAATGCAATATTGTAATGCATTACTTTTAAAAGTAACTTTCCCCAACACTGGCTTTACTTTCATAAATTACCATTACTGGTAATTCATGTAGAATTTTAAACTATCCAACAACAAATACTTCAGCAGTTTTTATTTTTGTGTTTAACACTAATTGTGCTCCGTCTGTCTGACGTGCTTTCAGTGAAGTGAAACGAGAGTCACATGCTGCATCAGGCCCGGCACTAGAGGGGGGGCCGGGGGGCGTGTGTAGCCCTGTGCCCCCTATATGTGATTTTAGCAAGTATAAAATTATTACCATTAAAATCCCAAAAATATTTAATATTGATGTATTGATGTATTTTACTGTGAATAATAAAAGTTTTCAAATTGGTTTTATGCTTAATTATAAATGCATCATAGAATCAATGTTTTCAAACAATCAGTGTTTCAATCAATTACTTTGTCTAATCCTTGTTGAGCTCAATAACCTGTGATGCGTGACTCGTGAGACAGGATCCTCCTTCACAGTTTTTTGTTTAAAACAAGACAGTTTTCTAAAGATGGATATCCAGAACTGGCTTAAAAGGCCACCATCTAAAGTTGCAGATGCATCGGTTGACATTGAGGTGTCCAGCAAGGATCGAGGAGGCTTCAGTGCTGATATTAATGTTAGAAGCTGCTCGACGTCATGCTTGGAGTCGGTCTCGTCACCATCAACAAGCGCTACACCCGCTTGCAGCCACCGTAAAGGGCCTGATGAAGATAATAGAGTTCCAAATGATCTCAGCACAGATTCACCATGTCAAGTCATTTTAGAGAAGTATCCAGTGTCATTATTTTCAGGAAAAAAGAGGTCGTTTTCCAGCAATTGGTTTTAAGGGAGAAATTGGTTGGAGTATTCAATGAAAGCGGATGCCCTGTTTTGCTTCGCCTGCAGAAAATTCCACACAGGCGCTGGCGACTCAGATTCAACTTTCACAACGAGTGGTTTTCGAGGCTGGAAACACGCCTTCGGAACAGAAAAAGGACTGGAAAAGCATGCTAGGTCAAAAGAGCACATTGCATGCATGACACTGTGGATGGACAAGGAGCACAGATCACAGAAAGGTTTGGAGATATCTACACTTGTAAACACAGATCAACTTCAGCAAAATCGCTATTACCTCTCAAGCATAATTGACATGATCGAGTTTCTCTGCGCGAATCAGCTGCCACTTAGAGGAGACCAAGACGCATTTAGTAGCTTGTTGGACGGTGGCAGGGGGCTATTTTTATCCCTCTTTGAGTATACCCTCAGAAAAGATCCTGAACTGAGAAATGTTGTGAAAACAATTCCCCGTAATGCAACTTACACTAGCCACGAAATACAGAATCAAGTAACTGAAGTAATGAGCACTTTAGTTACAGAAGAAATCGTCAGAGAAGTAGGAGATGCATTTTATACGGTCAAACTTGATGGAACCAGAGACCCGACAGGGACCGAAAATGTCAGCATTGTTTTGTTGATGACAACTTTGAGGTCAAAGAACATCTTTTATCTGTCACAACAGCAGCTCACAGAGATGCTGCAACCATAACCGAAAAAATAATTGCAGAGCTCACAAAGGCCAGCCTTACCACTGACAGAATTCTCAGCCAGGTGTATGACGGGGCAGCAGTTATGTCGGGAAAACACGGTGGTGTACAAAAACTTTTACAGAACAGACTGGGCCGAAACATTCCTTACACACACTGTTTTAATTATAAACATCTGGTGGTCGTTCAGGCGTTGTCGACTGAAAGTGAAATTCTAGACTTTTTTGGAGTCTGTGATCTACTTTACAAGTTCATCAGAAAGCCCACGGTAGCGGTTCATTACAAAGGCTAAAACGTCTCTTGGATCAGCAGTGGACAGGACATATAGACACAGTTTGTGTTATTCTCAAGTCCCTGGGAGATATACGTTCATTGTTGGTGGACATAAGTAATGATCGCGCTTATGGCACAGACATTCGTGTTGAAGCTACAGGACTGGTGCGGTCAGTGACAGAACCTAACTTCAGCTTCATTGCAGTTATGGTACATAAAATCCTGAAACTTCTTGACCCAGCAAACAAAATGCTGCAGGCAGAAAACACAGATTTACTCTCAGCCATTAAGTTTGTCAATTTTGCTGCTGATTGCGTTCAGAGACTTCGATCAAAGGACGAATTCAATGAGCTTTGGAGAATTAGCTGAGATCTGGTCCCAGCAGAAACTAGACCAAACAAAAGGCAACTTACAATGAGCAAGAATTTGGAGCATTACTCTGTTGAGGAAACCGTAGGACAACATGAACGCTGTGATGAGACTAAACTTCGTTGCCTTTATTTCAGCGCAGTTGATGCTGTAAGTGGACAAATGGCTGCACGGTTTTGAGAATGTAATGGCAAGCTCATACAAGCTCTCGTAGCCTTGGACCCTGCTGGTGAGTCTTTTCTGGACAAAACGAAACTAAAACCACTGGTTTTTGTATTTTTTTTCTCTTAGTTGTAGTCGTTAAACCTCGCGTAGTATGCGGAAAACAACATCACGCAGTTTGCGGAAAACGTCATCATTCAATGATGGGAAGGTTGATGACGTATAAAGGCATTGTCAACGCAGTCGAGGGGGGAAGGCAGCGGCAGCAACCCATACCTCGTGGAGGGAGACCAAGAACCAGAGCCCTGGCGTGCAAACTATGATACGAATGTCTCAAGGTATCGAGCGTGATTCATCTACGCGATGAGGAACGGTGTTTGGTGAAGGCTTTTCATTTTACTTTCAAGTTAAAATTCTGTGTTGTGCACTCTGTCTATTATGTGTTCTAATGGATTGATCATAAGTGATGTGGAGCTGCTACTTTTTTGGAGTCTGTGATCTACTTTACAAGTTCATCAGAAAGCCCACGGTAGCGGTTCATTACAAAGGCTAAAACGTCTCTTGGATCAGCAGTGGACAGGACATATAGACACAGTTTGTGTTATTCTCAAGTCCCTGGGAGATATACGTTCATTGTTGGTGGACATAAGTAATGATCGCGCTTATGGCACAGACATTCGTGTTGAAGCTACAGGACTGGTGCGGTCAGTGACAGAACCTAACTTCAGCTTCATTGCAGTTATGGTACATAAAATCCTGAAACTTCTTGACCCAGCAAACAAAATGCTGCAGGCAGAAAACACAGATTTACTCTCAGCCATTAAGTTTGTCAATTTTGCTGCTGATTGCGTTCAGAGACTTCGATCAAAGGACGAATTCAATGAGCTTTGGAGAATTAGCTGAGATCTGGTCCCAGCAGAAACTAGACCAAACAAAAGGCAACTTACAATGAGCAAGAATTTGGAGCATTACTCTGTTGAGGAAACCGTAGGACAACATGAACGCTGTGATGAGACTAAACTTCGTTGCCTTTATTTCAGCGCAGTTGATGCTGTAAGTGGACAAATGGCTGCACGGTTTTGAGAATGTAATGGCAAGCTCATACAAGCTCTCGTAGCCTTGGACCCTGCTGGTGAGTCTTTTCTGGACAAAACGAAACTAAAACCACTGGTTTTTGTATTTTTTTTCTCTTAGTTGTAGTCGTTAAACCTCGCGTAGTATGCGGAAAACAACATCACGCAGTTTGCGGAAAACGTCATCATTCAATGATGGGAAGGTTGATGACGTATAAAGGCATTGTCAACGCAGTCGAGGGGGGAAGGCAGCGGCAGCAACCCATACCTCGTGGAGGGAGACCGAGAACCAGAGCCCTGGCATGCAAACTATGATACGAATGTCTCGAGGTATCGAGCGTGATTCATCTACGCAATGAGGAACGGTGTTTGGTGAAGGCTTTTCATTTTACTTTCAAGTTAAAATTCTGTGTTGTGCACTCTGTCTATTATGTGTTCTAATGGATTGATCATAAGTGATGTGGAGCTGCTGTAGCAAATTAGCTCAAAAGGGAAATATTTATAATGAATTATAACAGGTTATAATTAATAATAAATATTTAGATTAGATCTTAGAATTGACTGTAGCAGAATCAATATTACAATTATTTGATCTGTCCGTCCACCGAGCAGACAATATAATCATTTATCAATTCAAGGAAAGATTATTTTCCTGGCCTAACCCTAACCCTTTCCTTCATACAGTACTAGCATTAAATCACCTTAAAAAGGGGGCTCAAACTTAAACACGCATCTAAATAGTTGTAAACGGTTACTTGCATTGACATTGTTGCTGAATAAGAGATCTGATGCGGTAGACATGGAGGTTCTTGATGAGTTCTTTAGGAGTGAGCTGGAGGTTTTCCTCTGTTTCTTCTGAAGATAAGAAAGTTCACAGTGGATCGACAAAGTTACTTGAAGATAAAAACTGCTGGAAAATCAAACTCAAGAGGAGAGTTTTGAGGAGTCTTGGATCGTGTCCGTCTCAAACAGAAAATTTTTGAGCCAAGATTAGTCTGAGCTAATGACTTTTGAAAGCTCCTATCCACACCCACCTTTTGGGTGGGATGGCCAATCAGAGGCCATCCGGTATTGTATGTGAATGTCTATGTCTACATGTATAGCGTGAGTGTTCCGTGTTCCTTTGTGTTAATTAAACCCAGTTGGATTGATATACTCCTCGTCTCTCTCCATTCCTTGCTCCTGACTCCGCTCAGCAGTAAACCCGTGACAGAATACCGGACCGAAACAAAAGTAAGCAGTGCCCCTTCTCCTCGTTTTTGTTTTTCCCGCCTTTTTGAAAGTTTTTTGTTTCCTGGTTTCCCCCCGCGGCGATGGAAATTGCCGCTCGCGTCGCCGCCCTAGCTCGCCTCCTCCAGTGTCGGCTCCAGCCCCAGAGCTCACTCCAGTGTCGGCTCCAGCCCCAGAGCTCGCTCCAGTGTCGGCTTCAGCCCCAGAGCTCGCTCCAGTGCCAGCTCCTCAAAAGCGCTTTGCTATGCCGGCTCCTCCAGAGCACCCTCCAGTGCCAGCACCACGTCGGTGCTACCCTGATCCCCAGTTCAGCCCAGGAAGGGCTTCTGTTCCCGAGTTAAGCCCAGGGAGGGCTCCCGATTCCCCGTTAAGCCAAGGAAGGGCTCCCGATCCCCAGTTAAGCCCAGGGAGGGCTCCTGTTCCCCAGTTAAGCCCATGGAGGGCTCCAGATCCCCAGTTAAGCCCAGGGAGGGCTCCAGATACCCAGTTCAGCCCAGGGAGGGCTCCTGTTTCCCGTTAAGCCCAGGGAGGGCTCCTGATCCCCAGTTCCGCTCAGGGAGAGCTCCAGATCCCCCGTTAAGCCCAGGGAGGGCTCCTGTTTCCGATTTCAGCCCAGGGAGGGCTCCTGTTCCCGAGTTAACCAGGGAGGGCTCCTGTTTCCGATGTCAGCCCAGGGAGGGCTCCTGTTTCCGATGGCAGCCCAGGAAGGGCTCCTGATCCCCAGTTAAGCCCACGGAGGGCTCCAGATCCCCCGTTAAGCCCAAGGAGGGCTCCTGTTTCCCCGTTAAGCCCAGGGAGGGCTCCTGTTTCCGATTTCAGCCCAGGGAGGGCTCCTGTTTCCGATTTCAGCCCAGGGAGGGCTCCTGTTCCCGAGTTAAGCCCAGGGTGGGCTCCTGATCCCCAGTTCCGCCCAGGAAGGGCTCCAGATACCCCGTTAAGCCCAGGGAGGGCTCCAGGCCCCGTAAATTTCCCCAAGTATTTTTTGGGGGGGGGGTAGTATGGCTCCAGCCGTAGAGGCCGAGGCTGGGGCTGGGGCCGCGGCCTGTGAGGCTGCTCTGCCATGGCCTCCCGAGTCCCCTGCTCCGCCATGGCCTCCCAAGGCTCCTGATCCGCCATGGCCTCCTAAACTACCTGCTCCACCATGGCATCCCGAGTCCCCTGCTCCGCCATGGCTTCCCGAGGCTCCTGATCCGCCATGGCACCCCGAACGGATACCGCTCTGGAGGCCCACTGTGCCGTGTCTGTCCTGAGGGACCTCCAGAGTGCCCACCCCCGCTCCCCATTGGATGTTATATGGCATGAGGACACGCCTTCCGGAGGGGGGCGTTATGTCAGACTCTGTTCCATGTTTTGTTTGTGTCCTTCTCCCCATGTGCCTTCCCATGCCCTTATTTGGTTAGTTTCCTGTTCCTGTCCTGATTAGATTA
>NW_015552594.1:199009-203566 GCF_001515605.1 Sinocyclocheilus anshuiensis | reverse complement strand
GAGGCTCCTGATCCGCCATGGCCTCCTAAACTACCTGCTCCACCATGGCATCCCGAGTCCCCTGCTCCGCCATGGCCTCCCGAGGCTCCTGATCCGCCATGGCCTCCTAAACTACCTGCTCCACCATGGCATCCCGAGTCCCCTGCTCCGCCATGGCTTCCCGAGGCTCCTGATCCGCCATGGCACCCCGAACGGATACCGCTCTGGAGGCCCACTGTGCCGTGTCTGTCCTGAGGGACCTCCAGAGTGCCCACCCCCGCTCCCCATTGGATGTTATATGGCATGAGGACACGCCTTCCGGAGGGGGCGTTATGTCAGACTTTGTTCCGTGTTTTGTGTGTCTTGCTCCCCATGTGCCTTCCTACGCCCATATTTGGTTAGTTTCCTGTTCCTGTCCTGATTAGGTTTATTTGATTCCACGTGTTCCCCATTTTATGTCTATTGATCCCAGGTGTGTCTCGTCCTCTCCTCATCCTGTCGTGTGTATAAATAGTGTTCCCTGTGTGTGCTCCAGCGTCCGGTATTGTATGTGAATGTCTATGTCTACATGTATAGCGTGAGTGTTCCGTGTTCCTTTGTGTTAATTAAACCCAGTTGGATTGATGTACTCCTCGTCTCTCTCCGTTCCTTGCTCCTGACTCCGCTCAGCAGTAAACCCGTGACACCAGGACTGTAATTTATATGCAAATGTCAAAGGCTGAATGGGTCTCTGAGACATAAAGCCCCCATGACCCTCAGTGATCCTAAGCAGACGTTACACTGAATTTCACCTGTTGTGTCCTTTCTCATTGCAGCTGTGTTGTGAGTCCTTGCTGTATATGATTTTGCAGGTTTCAGAGAAAGTGATCGATTATGATGTCACGTGACATACATTGAACACATGTAGGTTTGAGTTGCATTGTATTATACACACTAGTTTAATGAGTGTGTGCCACCTATTGTAAGTTTTGTTTGGTTAGTTAAGGTAAGGAAGGCAGGTTGTTTGATACGCTGAAGATGTTTAGGTTTTTTTCTTTTTGTTAATAGTTAGGTAAGATAAATATTTGCTTTAGATAGATTGGCTTTTTGTTCTGTTTATTTATTTTATTTGTCACCACTCTGAAATCACTTTCCTCTTTTTTTTATTATACTTTTCTTTCTTTTATTTTTGTTTTGTTGTATATTGGTATTCAGCTCTAGTATTCAATTCTGATATTTGATAACGACTCCTGGGCATCAAAATAAATTACCTTTTGAGAATATATTTTTGTTTTTGACCATTTATTGCCGCACAATGAAAATGAGAGAATAAAAAAGGCAGGGAGTTTGATAGGAAGGGAGCAACTTTTTTATTAAAAAAGAGTTACAATTCCCTTGCCCTAGACAATAAAAAAAATCATAACATTTTATGGGGGCTCGTCCAGAATAATTTTAGTCCCTTGTTGTTGTTGTGTTGGTTATATCTGACTTGGTAGTTGTATGTATGCTCTTGTTGGTCTTGTGTGTGTGTGTGTACACTAGTTGTAGTATTTACACCAAATATGTTTGACTTGCAGGCTTTTGTTGATCATCCAGCAGTTGAACAGTTTGAACAATGTCGTAAGGATGATTTGTTGCAGATAGCTGCACATTTTGTTTGCTTCTCAGGCTGCCTGTGACTCTCACACGGACATTGATATAAGGACTCCTTTCACCCTGACCATAGACTGTTTAACCTCCTGCCCTCCGGGAGGCGCTTCAGGAGCCTCCGGACAAGGATCAGCAGACTTAGGAACAGCTTTTTGCCTACAGCTGTCTCCTTACTGAATTCTGCCCGCTGACCCCCCCACACACACACACACACACTACACTACACACTCCTCACAGTTCTCCTCATCACTACATCTGGTTTACAAAAAAAAAAAACTGTTACACTTGTTATTACTTGCACTACTGTCTGTTCATCCAGAATACTGAATGATCCATTTGCACACTGCAATATTTTCTATGCACTTTTTAAAATTTCCATTGCACTAGTGTTTTGTACAGCTTAATGTATCGCTTACATATTCATTTGTAAATGATGTTCATATGTTCATAGTTTCTGCTTATAGTGTACATACACTTATTACATAATCCATATGTATAGTATGTTCATAGTATACCTATCTGTATATCATGCTGATAGTATTTAAAATCTGTAAATTATGTCCATAGTACTGCCTTATCTGTATATTTATTGTACATTTGTAACATATTGTAGACACTGTATATCCTGTACTTACTGCTTATTGCACTTCTGGTTAGATGCTAACTGCATTTCGTTGCCTTGTACCTTACATGTGCAATGACAATAAAGTTGAATCTAATCTAATCTAATCTAATTTTGAGGTGCAAGTATCGCGGCAGTCACGTAAGGAAGAAATAAAAAAAGCGCTGAAGCCTGTGTGAGATGTGGAGGAATCTGATAGTTCCAGTGCTGGTGTTGAGCCAGAAGTCTTTGAGAAACAGAGTGTTGTGAAGGAGAGGGGAGAATCTGAGATTAAGGCTGGTTTACCACACTTTGACCTGTTTTCTCCTGCATCATCTTTATCCAAAGATGAAGCTCGATTAAAAGTTAGTTTGGCAAAAGTACAAATGGAAGCACAGGATAAAGCATTGGCGCGCCAGGCTGAATATGATTTGAAACTCTCGATTCTCAAGCTTGAAATAGAAGCAGATAAACAAGTTAGACTGCGACAGCTGGAACTACAAGCCATGAAGGTGGATGCATGTTCGGCTTTGCAGGTGAGTGATACTACTGCTTCTAATAGCAATTCACAAGCTAGTGAGTCATCCACTATGTTTTATGTAAGTCGACATATTGCTTTGGTTCCACAGTTTAGAGAGACTGAAGTTGATACTTATTTTGGTGCGTTTGAGCTCATTGCTGCTTCGCTTCATTGGCCGAAGGAGATTTGGACGTTGCTGCTACAGTGCAGATTGGTGGGGAAGGCTCAGAAGGTATGTGCGTCTCTTTTGTTAGAAGAAAGTTTGAATTATGATTTAGTCAAGGCAGCTATTCTTAGGGCCTATGAATTGGTACCCGAAGCATATATACAACGTTTTCGAAATCATAAAAAGGTGTCTAGTCAAACTTTCATGGAATTTGCTCGAGAAAAGGGAATCCTTTTTGATAAATGGTGCTCTGCAAGCAAAGTCCAGGATTTTGCTGCTCTACGTGAGTTGGTATTGCTTGAGGACTTTAAGACTTGTTTGCCTGAGAGACTGGTCGTTTACTTGAATGAACAAAAGTCGCTACATTAGCACAAGCAGCTGTGTTAGCTGATGAATTTGTTTTAACCCATAAGAATGTGTTTTCGTCGGGACGTTCAGAAAAGGTTCCAGATCTACCCTCACAAGTTTTGTCATCACGATCAAAACCTAAACAAGTACAAGCTAAAGAGACAAGAGAATGCTTATATTGCCATAAACAAGAACACATTGTTATCGATTGTCCTGTACTGAAACGTAAGCAACAATCACCAAAAAGTGTTGGTTTTCTTAGAGTGGGTAAGGAACAGTCAGAGGGTATCCCTGACACAAGTTATAAACTGTTCTTAATTAAAGATTTTGTCTCTTTAACCGGATCACGTGATGATCAAGTTGAAATGACCATGCTAAGGGATACGGGCTCAGCGCAGTCCTTTCTGTTAGCTGGGGCAATATCTTTGAGAGAGGAGACATTTTGTTGCTCAAATGTAATCGTCCAGGGAATTGAAAAGGGGTTTGTTAAAGTTCCCTTACATAAAGTACACTTGCAATGTGATCTCGTGTCAGATTTTGTGAAGGTTGGCGTTAGATCTTCACTTCCTGTGCAGGGAATTTCTTTTATTCTTGGAAATGATCTGGCAGGTGGGAAGGTTATGCCTAACTTAGTAGTGCTTGAAAACCCAATATTACGTTCTTCACCTGATAATCTGTCATAGGATTATCCTGATGTCTTTACAGCCTGTGCTATCACCCGTTCACAGTCACGGAAGGCTGATGATGTTGACTTGGCTGAGTTGTTTAGTGTTCCAGAGATGAAAGATGAAACACGTCCTGTACAATCTAAAAATGACAAACAGCTGGAAAGACCGAATGTAACCAAACATAATTCGTTGGTGGTACTCCTTTGACTTTGTCTGTATCACGTGAACAGATTGGTAGTGCACAGAAAGAGGATAAGACCTTGAGTAAATGTTTTTCCTGACTGAAGACTGAAGAATTTTGACTGAAGAAACTAAGGCTAGTGTAGCATATTTTCTTGACAATGACCTGTTGATGTGAAGATGGCATTCACCTGTGAGTAAGGAGTCAAACTGGAATGATGTATTTCATATAAGTGATGTGACATGTGGCCAAGTATGGTTACCCATACTAGGAATTAATGCTCTGCATTTATCCCATCCTAAGTGCAAACACACACCAGTGAACACACACACGGAGCAGTGGGCAGCCATTTATGCTGCGGCGCCCGGGGAGCAGTTGGGGGTTCGGTGCCTTGCACCAGGGCACCTCAGTCGTGGTATTGAAGGTGGGAGAGAGCGCCGTACATTCACTCCCCCCACCTACAAT
>NW_015552594.1:196900-197869 GCF_001515605.1 Sinocyclocheilus anshuiensis | reverse complement strand
GGAGCAGTTGGGTGTTCGGTGCCTTGCTCAAGGGCACCTCAGTCGTGGTATTGAAGGTGGGAGAGAGCGCCGTACATTCACTCCCCCCACCTACAATTCCTGCCGGACCTGAGACTAGAACTCGCAACCTTTGGGTTACGAGTCCGACTCTCTAACCATTAGGCCACGACTTCCATATAGACAGCAGGTTTTGAGTCTTGCCCATGATCATGTGCTCTCTGGACACTTGGGCATTACAAAGACTTATAATCTAATTCGTCGTCATTTTTTTTGGCCAGGTCTGCGGAAAGATGTGTCACAGTAATCTTCCTTTTCTGTCCAAGATACTAGAAAAGATAGTATCCTCACAATTATATTCCTTCTTAGAGAAAAATGGAATCTGTGAGGATTTCCAGTCAGGATTTAGACCGTATCTTAGTACTGAGACTGCTCTCATTAGAGTTACAAATGACCTGCTCTTATCATCTGATCGTGGTTGTATCTCTTTATTAGTGCTATTGGATCTTAGCGCTGCGTTTGACACTATTGACCACAACATTCTTTTGAATAGACTAGAAAACTTTAATAATAATAATAATACCTTTTATTTATAGGTGCCTTTCAAGATACTCAAGGACACCGTACAATAAAACAAAACATAAAAAGCAAGCAAATAGCCAAGGTAAAGGATTGAGTTTTAGATAAGACAGACCTAGAACCCACAAGGAGGGCTTCTGTCTTATTGGTATTTAACTTAAAAAAATTATTAGTCATCCAAATATTAATGTCCTGGAGACATTTAGTAAGGTCAGGAGTGGGATGAGAAACATTAGGTCTTGTAGAAATATACACTTGTGTGTCATCAGCGTAAAAATGGAAATTAATACCATAGGAACGAAAAATACGACCAAGAGGTAGAATATAAATGATGAATAAAAGCGGACCCAGCACCGACCCCTGTGGAACGCCATGAGTAACTGAGACAGGACC
>NW_015552594.1:184711-196794 GCF_001515605.1 Sinocyclocheilus anshuiensis | reverse complement strand
AGGAATGCCAAATAAAAGAGAATTACAGTAATCAATCAGAGATGTAACCAATGCATGAATAAGCACTACTATGTTGAGAGAGTGAAGAACGAAGTCTAGCAATGTTGCGTAAATGAAAAAATGCAGAACGTGAAATATTACTAATATGAGAGCCAAACGAAAGCAAACCATCCAGTGTAACCCCAAGACTTTTCACCTGGGTAGAAAAATTGACTGAACAATTATCAATGAACAAAGTAAAGGATTGAGTTTTAGATAAGACAGACTAGCTGTATAAAATAGTTACTTGTACTTTTAAATCCATGATATTATAAATTTACATTTTATTGCTGGTCTGTGGTTATATACTGCTGTAATTTTTAAAGATTTCATAACCCCAAGACTTTTCACATGGGTAGAAAAATGAACAGCAATTGTCAATAAACAAGGTAAAGGATTGAGTTTTAGATCAAACATACCTAGAACCCACATGGAGGGCTTCTGTTTTATTGGTATTTAACTTTTAAAAAATTATCTGTCATCCAAATATGAATGCCCTGCAAACATTTAGTAAGGTCAGGAGGGGGATGAGAAACATTAGGTCTTGTAGAAATATACACTTGTGTGTCATCAGTGTAAAAATGGAAATTAATACCATAGGAACGAAAAATACGACCAAGAGGTAGAATATAAATGATGAATAAAAGCGGACCCAGCACCGACCCCTGTGGAACACCATGAGTAACTGAGACAGGATCTGAGCGTGTATTCTTAATCTGCATAAAATGTTTTCTATCACTTAAATAAGATGAAAACCAAAGAAGCGCATTATCAGCTATTCCTATGAAAGCCAGCCGTTCCAATAATACTGAATGACTAATAGTATCAAAGGCAGCACTAATATCTAACAGAATAAGAATAGACAGAAGACCAGAATCAGCAGCTAGGAGAAGATCATTTATAACCTTAACAAGAGCTGTTTCTGTACTATGTTTGGGTCGAAAGCCTGACTGAAAATGCTCGTAAATGTCATTACTTTGTAGATGCGATTCAAGTTGTGCTGCTACTGTTCTTTCAAGTATTTTTTAAATAAAAGGGAGATTAGAAATAGGCCTGTAATTATTTAGATCATTAGGATCAGCGCCAGTCTTTTTAAGAATTGGAGTGATAGAAGCCATTTTTAATGATGAAGGAACAGTAGCAGTTGATCATGAAGAACACACAATAGCTGTAATAATAGAAGAGACTGAATTGATACAGGACTTAACTAAAACAGTAGGTAAGGGATCAAGTGAACAGGTGGAAGTCGTAGACTTCATGATCTGCTTAGTAATATAATCAACTGAGGGCAGCTCAAAATTAGAGAAAGTACTTGCAGACCAACAAATATGGTTATGTCCATTTTGATAATCACTAGACATTAAAACAGAATTAAGTAATGTTTACTGTCAATCTTAGAGTTTAAAAAAATAGAATAAGACACACACTGAGTGGGAGAAAGTGAAACATTATCTTGAGGTTTCAACAGTTTGTTAACAGTACTGAACAAAATCCTTGTATTAGACTGTCCATTAGCAATAATATTTGCATAAAACGATGATTTTGCTTTTTCCAATGTATCCTTGTAGGAAACCAGATGCTCAGAATACATCTGTTTATGTACTCCAAGGCCAGTTCCTTTGCATAGTCTATCCAATCGACGACCTAAAGCCTTCTGATGGCAGAGTTCAGAAGTATACCAAGGAGAAGGGTTAACAAATGATACATTGCGGGTTCTCAGAGGAGCCACAGTGTCAAGTATTTGAGACAGACTGCTGTTATAAGAGAGTACCAAATCAGATGTAGAAGTAGAAAAACAGCGCTGGTTTACAGAGTAATCAATCATACCATCCAAAACATTAAGGTCAATATTTTTTATATTATGGAATGAAACAGAGCGCTGAGGTTTAACTCTTGCCAAAGAAAGGGAAATATTAAAGAATATAGGCTTGTGATCCGAAATAGGAAATTTAGTTGAAGTAAGGTTATAAAGGTCGGCACTGTCCAGAACCAATTTAAAGTCATTATATTGAGTGCTAGCAGTATTATCGAAATGAATATTAAAATCTCCCATCAACATGATATTCGGAGACAGGGTACACAGATGAGTAAAAATAGTTAGAAATTTCACTAAAAAAAGTATTCATAGCAGATGCCTTTGGTGGTCTATAAATCACAACAAGCATAGTGGGAATCGGACCTTTAAGTTGTACAGCCAGAGTTTCAAAAGTTGATGGCTCTGATATCGAAATCGGACAGACTTTATATCTGTCACGATAAATAAGTGCAAGACCACCTCCCTTACCAGAACAACGAGGTTTACATACGTATTCATATCCTGATGGTACTGTTTGATTTAAATGAAAATAATCATTAGGCTTCTGCCATGTCTCAGTCACACACATAAAATCAATATTTTGGTCTTCAATGAGTTCATGAATGAGAGACATCTTATTGTTGAGTGATCGAACATTAAAAAGTGCAAAACGAAGTGCAGGAGGCATGTAATCTGACCTGGGCAATGGAGTAAGCACTTCATGATCAACAGACCTCCCAGTATTTTTAGGCAGTCTTGGGTTATTAGACCAAAAGGACCGAATTTGTCCACTGCAATCAGGATTAATATGAGTACTTGTATGACCGCCATCAATTCGTAGCAGTGAATGAAGAGGTATCATATCGATCACAAGTGCAGTATGGAGTACCTCAAGGCTCAGTACTAGGGCCATTACTCTTCACGCTTTACATGTTACCCTTGGGAGATATCATCAGGAAACACGGTGTTAGCTTTCACTGTTATGCTGATGATACTCAGCTCTATATTTCTTCGCGGCCCGGCGAAACATACCAATTTGAAAAACTAGTGG
This sequence comes from Sinocyclocheilus anshuiensis, assembly GCF_001515605.1. Taxonomy (NCBI): domain Eukaryota; kingdom Metazoa; phylum Chordata; class Actinopteri; order Cypriniformes; family Cyprinidae; genus Sinocyclocheilus; species Sinocyclocheilus anshuiensis. The sequence goes on along the minus strand of NW_015552594.1, from coordinate 193,909 downwards.
AATGCATAGTCGATATTAAAAACTGGATGACGAGTAATTTCTTACTGCTAAATTCTGAAAAAACAGAGGTGTTAATTATAGGACCTAAAAACTCTGCATGTTATAACCTAGAACACTGTCTAAGACTTGATGGCTGCTGTGTCAATTCCTCGTCATCAGTTAGGAACCGAGGTGTGCTATATGATAGCAATCTTTCCTTAGAAAGAGTTGCTTTGACACAATCTGTATTGTTAAAAGCGCTATATAAATAAAGGTGACTTGACTTGACTTGACAGTATTGTCGAACTTGTGATACTTGGCAATTTACTGGTAAACCAAACCAGAAGATTCCCCCCGCTCCATTATGTCCTATTCCAGCAGTGGGAGAGCCTTTTGAACATGTTATTGTGGACTGTGTTGGTCCTTTGCCAAGGTCCAAAACAGGGAATCAGTTTTTACTCACGATTATTTTTGTTGCTACACGCTTTCCAGAAGCAATTCCAATGCGAAATGTGACTGCTCCTGCTGTTGTTAAAGCATTAACAACGTTTTTTACTACTTTTGGATTTCCAAGAGTGATACAAACTGATCAAGGCACCAATTTTATGTCTAGACTTTTCAAACAGGTGATGCAGACTTTAGCTATCTCTCATCGTATTTATTCCGCATATCATCAGGAAAGCCAAGGTGCTTTTAGAGAGATTTCACCAAACACTGAAATCTATGCTTAGGAAATACTGTTTAGAGACTGGTAAGGAGTGGGACAAGGGTGTTCTATTGGTGTTGTTTGCTGTGAGAGAAGCTACACAAGAGTCTTTGAAATTCAGTCCTGCAGAGTTGGTGTTTGGGCACTCTGTTCAAGGCCCATTCAAATTTTTAAAGGAACAGATAATGCAGGTTACTACTACTCCACAGAGTAATGTGCTGGACTATGTCAGTAAGTTTCGAGAACGGTTGCACGAGGCATTTTGTTTTGCCCAAAAGTCCTTAACAGTTGCCCAGGGAAGTATGAAACATCGCCATGATAAGACCACTGTCATATGAACATTTCAGTCAGGTGACCAAGTTTTAGTTCTGTTGCCTGTTCCTGGTTCTACTTTGTCTGCACGCTTTTCTGGACCATATGTAGTTGTGAGGAAGTTGAATAACACTGATTATGTAATTTGTACACCAGATCGGAAGCGACAAACCAGAGTTTGTCATGTCAACATGTTGAAGAGGTATTTTGAGCGGGACGAATCTTCTGTTGTACCTACAGTTGAGACTCCAGGGCCCATTGTTTCATCTGTAATGGTTGTGAATGAGTTGTCACCATCTGATTGCCAAACTCCAGAAGATGAGGATGGAATCGTGTTGCGTAATACTTTACAGCAATGTGTTAGACTGTCTAACTCTGAAATGCTGAAAGATCTGTCTCGTTGTGTAGGTCATTTAAAGGATGAGTAAAAACATGATGTTATTGATTTGATTCATAGTTTTTCTTCTCTATTTCAGGATGTACCTACACAGACTACAGTTATTCAACATGACATCAAAGTTACTGGTCCTCCCATTAAGCAACATGCTTATAGAGTTAATCATATGAAGAGAAGGGTGATGCAAGAGGAGGTGAAGTACCTGTTAGATAACGGGTTGGCTAAGCCTAGTAGTAGTGCATGGAGCTCTCCATGCTTGCTCGTTCCAAAGCCTGATGGGACATCCAGGTTTTGTACCGATTATAGAAGGGTCAATGCAGTCACCATTCCAGATTGTTATCCTTTGCCTCGTATGGAGGACTGCATTGACAATATCGGTACAGCTCATTTTGTTAGTAAACTTGATTTACTAAAAGGATATTGGCAAGTCCCGTTAACTATGAAGCCACTGATATATCTGCCTTTGTGACCCCAGATACATTTGCGCAGTACACGGTGATGGCTTTTGGCCTGCGAAATGCACCTGCTACGTTCCAGCGGTTGGTAAATGTGGCGCTGGCTGGGGTACCAAAGTGTAATGCGTATATAGGAGCCATAAAGGTGTTAATGTTGTTGTATAATGTTTTTTCTATAGTCTATGTTGATTGAATGTTTGTATGTATTATTTTCTGTACTCCTCTTGTGGTGGATGAGATTAATTGCATCCATTTTGGCATTTCCTGGGGTAACCATCTTAAACAGGATGTGATGTGGCAATGGGGGGGGGAAGGGAGACAGTTTTTTGACCTGCATATCAACAATCTTTCATGTCACAGTTTTGTTTTATTTTGAAGTATTTATGCCTTTGTTACAATAAATACCCATCTTGATCAAACAGGCTTTGGAGCAGCGTCAATTTTACTTTCCTACACGAAAGTGGCTATATATCAAAAGGAAGCCGCTACAGCGTACTTGGATGATTTGGTGGTGTATTCATCCGACTGGGTTGAACATATGGCAAAGTGTGAATTTGGACAAGCCACTATCAGTTATCTAGGCAAGCAAGTGGGTCGAGGACTGGTAAAACCAATGGAAGCTAAGGTGACAGCTATTGTTGAATTCCCAGTACCTACTACGAAACGAGAGTTGCGTAGATTTCTCGGTATGACTGGATACTATCAGAATTTTTGCAGTAACTTTTCTACCGTTGCTCATCCATTGACCAGTTTGCTTAGTCCTTCTAACAATTTTGTGTGGACTGATGCTTGTCAGCATGCATTTGAAAGTATCAAAGCATTGCTTTGTAGTTCACCTGTTCTCCGTGCCCCTAATTTCGAGGTGTCTTTCAAGTTGGAGGTTGATGCCAGCGCTGTGGGTGCTGGGTCTGTGCTTCTTCAGCAGGGTGAAGTTGGGGTAAACTACCCTGTTTCATATTTCTCAAAGAAGTTTAACAGACATCAGTTAAACTACTCAACTATAGAGAAAGAAACTTTGGCTATGTTGCTTTCTTTGCAACATTTTGAAGTTTAGTAATCTAGTCATTCTAATTTAGTAATCTAGTAATTTCCCCATTACTGTCTACACTGACCAAAACTCATTAGTATTTTTGACTTGGATGTACAATAAAAACCAAAGATTGATGAGGTGGTCTCTTCTTGTCCAAAACTATAACTTGGAAATTAAGCACAGGAAAGGCTCTGAGAACGTAATGGCCGATGCCCTTTCTCGTTGGATTAGTAGATTGAATCTACTCTGTTGTAAATGTTATAATTTTTGTTTTGTGTGTGGGGGTGTTACATACCATGGTATGTTTTTTAATTTTTTTATTTTCTCTTAGTTGTAGTTGTTAAACCTCGCGCAGTATGCAGAAAACGTCATCATTCAATGACGGGAATACCCGGAGGTTGATGACGTATAAAGGCGTCGTCAACGCAGTCGAGTGGGGAAGGCAGCGGCAGCAACCCATACCTCGTGGAGGGAGACCGAGAACCAGAGCCCTGGCATGCAAACTATGATACGAATGTCTCGAGGTATCGAGCGTGATTCATCTACGCAATGAGGAACGGTGTTTGGTGAAGGCTTTTCATTTTACTTTCACGTTACAATTCTGTGTTGTGCACTCTGTCTATTACGTGTTCTAACGGATTGATCATAAGTGATGTGGAGCTGCATTTCACCTGTTGTGTCCTTTCTCATTGCAGCTGTGTTGTGAGTCCTTGCTGTATATGATTTTGCGGGTTTCAGAGAAAGTGATAGATTATGATGTCACGTGACATACATTGAAAACATGTAGGTTTGAGTTGCATTGTATTATACACACTAGTTTAATGAGTGTGTGCCACCTATTGTAAGTTTTGTTTGGTTAGTTAGGGTAAGGAAGGCAGGGCGTTTGATACGCTGAAGATGTTTCGTTTTTTTTTCTTTTTGTTAATAGTTAGGTAAGATAAATATTTGCTTTAGATAGATTGGCATTTTGTTCTGTTTATTTATTTTATTTGGCACCACTCTGAAATCACTTTCCTCTTTTTTTTATTATACTTTTCTTTCTTTTCTTTTTGTTTTGTTGTATATTGGTATTCAACTCTAGTATTCAATTCTGATATTTGATAACGACTCCTGGGCATCAAAATAAATTATCTTTTGAGAATTTATTTTTGTTTTTGACCATTTAATGCCGCACAATGACAATGAGAGAATAAAAAAGGCAGGGAGTTTGATAGGAAGGGAACAACTTTTTTATTAAAAAAGAGATGTTACAATTCCCTTGCCCTAGACAATAAAAAAATCATAACAGACCTGACAGGTGTGGAACTCGTTGATAGCGAAAACGCGGTCGCTAAGAAATTCCTTTGCACAGAAATTGATGCTTTGCGCAATGAAACATGGACAGTCGCAAACATTTTGACAAAATTTGGTAAAACCTTGATGACAATGCCATCAGTTGTGACTGCATTTAAACATGGACTGAGACTTGGAGCAACAATGTGCAAGAATTCGTTCTCAACATTAAAGAGGATTTTTTTCTGACCAACGACGAAGCATGTCGCACTCAAGGTAGGCCCACTTGATAAAACACATGCCTTTGAAAAAGACTTGACAACGAAATGCACAAATGAGTGGAAAGAGCATGTGCTGCGGAGATTCAATTCAATTACATGCTGACGCCTCCAACTCTTCTGACAGTAAGTTTTACTTATTTTTTATTATATATAGATAAACCTGTAAGCACATGCTGTGGCGTTTTTGTGTGTCTGTAGTGGATTTCATGAATGTGCACTGTATAAGAATTGTTTCCAGGATTACATGTTGGGGAATTTTGTATATATAGCGTTTATAAATAAGCGTTTATAAATAACGTGCTGTAAACTGCCGAGTTTGGATTTTCTAATGGTTTGCGTTTGCCCGCCCTCAGAATTTGAATGCCCCCCTGTCAGTACTGGCCTGGCGCTGAGCCTGTGCTGCATGCAAATACTTGTGTACAATTCTGACAATTACTGTAAATGTAAATTCTGTGCTGAAAAAAACATGTCTCAAGTGAGCTTAAGCACATGTTTGAATATTGTCTGTGATGTGTATGTAAGTGCTCATTTCTGTAAAATAAAGCTCTGCTGTAAGCTTTTCTCCCATTTTGTTCAAACTGAACACACGTCACTGTGTGTCTGGGCATGTTATGTATGTTTTACCTTTGCAGAGATGGTAATGCTGTTCTCCTGCATGTACATGATGCCTTCAGACACCTTCACTGCAATGGAGTCTGCGGCCAACTCGAAATGAAACGGCCCGCCGAGTTTCTCCACCACCACCATCAGCACATCTGCAGGTTAATCAGATTCACACTGAAAAACTGACATCATACTTCACTTTTACACATAAAGGAACTGGCAATTCTCTCATCATTGGTGGTTCTTCTTTCCAGAGCCGACCCAAGGCATAAGCGAACTAAGCGGCTGCTTAGGGCCCCTGTGGCCACCAGAGGGCCCCCAAGAGTAACCTACATGAAATTAGTTTATTTTATTTTATTTTATTTTAATTTGTGATATATTGTGTCAATGGACAGTGGTAATTATACGAAAGTGCAATATTAAATAAATAAATAATCTATACATATCATTTTATTATTTCCATAGCGATGTGTCATGCAGGCACAATAATGACCATGTTGATAAAATGAGCTGGACGCTGCCCTGTGGATCTGTCGGATTAACATGACGTAAATTCACCTATTTCTCCCGAAATACATGAAAGTAAGTCGCCAGTTAGCTGGGAGAAAAGCAGAGTAAACTTTATAGTAACCTACACAATGTGTATTTGATAGGAATAAAACATGTCGTCCATCAATTGAAAGGATTATCCGCTTTCCATAGAAATCCGTGTGTAGCCTATTTAACAAACTAAATGTCTTTTACTTAATTGAAGTGTATTTAAATGTCTGAAACCTAAAATAAACTTAATTCGGTTGAAAACACTGAACAGTTATGAAACATGAAAAGCACTAAACGCGTCTTTTTTCTTTTTTTCTTTTTGGGGGTGGAGGGGGGGGCAAATTCAACATGGGGGTTTTGTGGCACAAATCAGGGGTGCGTTTCTCAAAACCAAATATGGTCGTTATTTCTATTTAACTCTATTGCTAACGACAGAACTTGTGACCATAGTTGCTTTTGGGAAATGCACCCCTGATCAGATCAGACCACCCCAACCCCCCAGTTAATTAGCATAGGGCATCTTTTTGTTTTAGGGAAGTTCATGTTTGAACATCAAAACATCAGCAAATAGACATCTTAATATATTTTTATATTTTGTTTTATATGTACAGATGCTCTCTGCTGTGTTTAATATTTATTATAAAAAAGTATGACTTGTAATAAAAGTACAACTTCGATTTATATTTGTGTTTTACAATACATTCTGTTCTGTAAATGCATTTGCTGCTGGTTTATTTAGCTACTTTTCAGCACACCACATTAAGTATGCCACTTAATACTTTAAGACTTTGAATGTTAAAGTGCAAATTAACACCTGACCACTCTTATAAATTTGCAACTTTTACAATTGAAAATCGTAGAAGGGTAAAAACATGCCAGGCAGACAATGGTATGATGTAAGCAACACAGCTACAACAAACTAAATTGATAATGGGTGTGTTACATTTATAGTGTGTGAATAATCAAGCTTTGACAATAACCAGTCACATTGGCGGCACCGAGGGGCCCCCAAATAAAATTCTGCTTGGGCCCCATAAAGGCTTGGGCTGGCCCTACTTCTTTCTCACCGATGAAGTTGTTCCATTCAGAGTCTAAGTCGGCCTGATTGGCCAGGCAGCCCTTCATGACGTTCAGGCACAGCGAATGACAGGGCTTGAGGGAAGGAAGTCCACGACACAGTGGACAAAACCACTGCCGCATTAACGCCCGAACACACTCGGATCCCACCGTCAGCTAGAGACACACACAAATGAAGAAGAAGAGAATATGAACAAACTCGATTAACAAACTCACTCACAGCATGACACATATCCAAGAGAATATACAAACATCATCACATCCAAAATCATTTCTCCATTATATTTGATGGGATGAGCATATTATTTTTAGGGCAGCACTGCATCAGTTTCTCTTAATCAGTTTAGAATAGTCCTGGAGGCCTACTGTCCTGCAGAGTTCAGCTCCAAACCCAATTAAACACACCTGAACCAGCTAATCAAGCTCTTACTAACCATACTAGAAACTTCCAGTCAGGTGTGTTGAGGCAGCTGAAGCTGAGCTCTGCAGGACAGTGGCCCTCCAGGACCGAGTTTGGAGACCCCAGGGTTAGAATGATTGGGATTGACATTTTGTGTGTAAATATAAAAAAATGCTTATTACTTAGTCAAGTCAAGTCACACTTTATAGTCTGTAGCATTTTATACAATAGCAGCTTCATAGAGATCAGCAGAAATTCAAATCAATCATGGAAACTCAATTCAAGGCAAGTTTATTTATATATCACATTTCATACACAATGGTAATTCAAAGTGCTTTACATAAAAGAAAAGAAAATAATAATAAAAAAAATTATCACAACAATAAAACAAGGAATTTAAAAACTTTGAAAATGATAAAAAAATTGATTTAAGAGGTTTAAAATGAATTTAAAACAGTTACGAATAGAAAATGATTATACATAAAATATAGTGCAATTAGTTTGGACATCGCACAGTGCTCATTCAATAAATGCACAGCTAAAGAGATGAGTTTTGAGTCTGCATTTAAATGTGACTAATGTTTTAGCACATCTGATCTCTTCTGGAAGCTGATTCCAACTGCGGGCGGCATAATAACTAAAAGCGGACTCCCCTTGTTTTGTGTGAACCTTTGGTATTTCTAACTGACTCGATCCTAATGATCTGAGTGGTCTGTTAGGTTTATATTCAGTGAACATATCTGCTATGTATTTAGGTCCTAGGCCATTGAGTGATTTATAAACAAGTAAAAGTACTTTAAAATCAATCCTAAATATAACTGGTAGCCAGTGTAAGGACCTGAGGACTGGTGTGATATGCTCAGATTTTCTGGTTCTAGTCAGAATCCTGGCAGCAGCGTTCTGGATGAGCTGCAGCTGTCTAATGGTCTTCTTGGGAAGGCTGGTGAGGAGCCAGTATTACAATAGTCCACCCTGCTGATTATAAAGGCATGAACAAGTTTCTCCAAGTCTTGACTGGAAACAAAACATCTAATTCTTGCAATGTTTTTGAGATGATAGTATGCTGATTTAGTTACTGCTTTGACATGACTACTGAAACTAAGGTCTGTCTCCAGAATCACACCAAGATTCCTGACTTGATTTTTAGTTGTTAGACCCCTAGAGTCAAGGTATGCATTCACCTTGAGAACTTCATCTTTGTTTCCAAATGCAATGACTTCAGTTTTTTCCTTGTTTAACTGAAGAAAGTTCTCGCACATCCAACTGTTAATTTCGTCAATGCATTGGCAGAGGGAGTCAATGGGGCTGTAGTCATTTGGAGATAAGGCTAGGTAAATCTGGGTATCATCTGCATAGCTGTGATAGGCGATTTGGTTCTTTCTCATTATTTGACTTAGTGGGAGCATATACAGGCTAAACAAGAGCGGTGCAAGAATTGAGCCTTGTGGGACTCCGCATGTCATGGACGTCCACTTAGACTTATGCTCTCCTATACTCACATAATAACCTCTCCCTTCTAAGTATGACCTGAACCATTTGATTACCATCCCAGAAAGCCCGACCCAGTTTTCCAGTCTCTCTAGTAGTATGTTATGATCGACAGTGTCAAACGCCCGGTTTGTTCTCTGTGTATGTGGTAAAATTGTTGCTCTTCTGGAAAGCACTTTGGTCAGCCTGGTGGCTTTTGTATATGTGCTCTACAAATAAAATGAACTTGAATGAACTTGAACATGCACTAAGAGCTTGTAACATTCCAAAGAGAAAGTAAAAATTGAAATCGCATCATATGACCCGAAACATAAAATCCAGGTTGTTTGTGGTTATCAAGTCATTGATTAGAAAAATTTTTTAGTGAGCGAATGTTTAAAAATGATAACTTGATGGCATTGCATTTTGTCTCAACAGCAATATTAGTTTGATGTATAACAGGGCGCAGATTATATGAGTCAGCCTTGAGAAGGCCTTAGACTTTCCATCACGTGATAAAACAGAAATAGAGAAAACTACAGGTACACTGGGTTCCCGCTTGTTCTGTAAACATTTGTGAATGTTGCTGCTATTATAGCGGACATATCACTGAGAGCTGCTATCAGTTGTTTTTGGTTCACCTACAGCAGATGGAGGGTTTGGGCCCTGGCGTTGTGGC
>NW_015552594.1:180283-184640 GCF_001515605.1 Sinocyclocheilus anshuiensis | reverse complement strand
GGTGGAGGCCAGCCGGTTTAAACAGTTGTCTATGGCCGCAGAAAAGATTGAAGTTGTCGATGAAATTGACTCCTTTTAAGCTGCAGATTCTTTGTAGCCATGTGTTCAGCCCAAGCAAATGTAAAAACATATTAGTTCCCCTTGCTGGGAGTAGTCCACCCGCAACCTTTGGGTTACGAGTCCGACTCTCTAACCATTAGGCCATGACTTCCCCATGAATGGCTGAACTTAAAGTCTTCAAAGTGTATCAAAGTCAAATCTGTTCTCAAGATGTATAGGGGGTGGTAGAATACCAGTATTCACAGACCTTTTCATAGCCGTATCTGGGGTAGAGGATGCTACGGCAGCAATACGAGAAACTCGTGACAGTCTGATGTCTCGAGTGCCTTTGGATCTCGCTCCCTGTTTGTGCCATCGATTAGTTTGACGATCAGTTTCGGCTTGTTCCTCTACACTTGATATAACCTGTTGAGATTCACTAGATTCATGGGACTCACCGGCTGTATGCTGAGGGGGTCCGTGATGACGGTCTGCTGAGTGTTCTGCCTGTTTTGGAAGTCCAGCAAGTAACTTTGTTTCAAGAACCGCAATCCTTTGTAGAAGTTTGCAGCAGTTCATGCAGCAAGTAGATTCAACAGGAGGCATTTTCTTTCTCTTCTGTTTGAATGTGGGCAGCTGTGTTTTCCCGTCTCCGGAATGTAAGTTGCTGGCAGTGGGAGGCAAAGTCTTCTTTTTGGTGGTATTATTCCAGTCCCAGAGTTTTTAGTTTTAGTGTTTGTGCCAAAAATGTGTTGTTTGAGCACTGTGCTGATCTGCTGAAGTAAAAATCTTAGAAAAATCAGAGAAAAGTACAGAAATAGGGAGCAAAGCACAGAGCAGTAAGCAAGAACGTCCGAACGGTAGCAAAGCTGGAAGCCGCCATTCATGAATGCAGTTCAAGAGCAAAACTTTTAACTGCACTGATCTCAATGAGGACTGTATTAATAGTTTAATAACTGCATAGTTAGTTTAATCATTAAAGAACTTTGCAACATTTACACTATTATTTTCCTGTCTATTTCTGAGTATGTATAAAGAGCTTTAGAAATAAATGTGACTTGAATTATTAAACATTATATAAATAAATATTAAAATTAAACATTATATAGACATACATAAACATTAACTGTCTTTCTATAAAGCTGCTTTGTACGGAGCCCCTAAAGGGACATGGTGTTGGAAAAAATATTTTTTAAATCTCTCTCGCAAAACTTTTGCTCTCTCTAACTCTGAGCCGCTGCACTGTGAACGTACGGAGCTGTATGAACCACTGCAGGCTGTGAGGTGAACAGGAAGGGTTTGTCCGAACTCAACTGGTTTTGCAAGAGAACGTAAAAGATTTGAAAATTATTTTTTCCTCCCACCCCGTATTTTTTCCACCACCATTTCCATTTAGGAAAAACTCCCTACAAATAAACATAAAAAATAATGTTTTTTATTCATGCCAATAAAACGCCTGAAAAGTGAGTGTGAGCGAGACCCTGTCAGTCACCTGCTTCTGAAACTCACTAACCCAGTGACCACTAACCAGTTTCTGACTGGCTCTGCTTTCACCTGAACAAAATCCAATTGGTTCGTTTGTCAAACCAGTCAAAATCAGAGCAGTTCTCCACTTGAATCACACGAAACCTAATGCCACACCAATGGCTCTGCGATGGTGTTGTGTTGTTGCGGTTGTGAGATGCAGGTGCAGCACTGCTCTGTTATTAATGCACAAGTAGTGAGTCACATTTTTGCACCTTTGTGGCCTTGTTCACTATGTCTCTTCCAGCAGCCAAACTCTGAACCAATGTCCGCGCCGCTGTTAACGCTCGTGACACCTGCCAATCACAACAAAGAGAGATGATGATGATGATGATGATTGTAGTAATGATGAGACATAAAGCAAAAAGTTTTAATAACTGCTTTAATTCTATGAGAATAGTGAGTTCACCTCATAAAAATGTTGAAGACACAGAGGAACATTTTCTTTGGAATCATTTTCAGAGCGATTTTTTTTAACTGACTAAAGCTGAATAATGACATTGCTGCCTTTTGTAGAACTGCTTACAGCTGAACTAAAGTCTGAACTAAACATTGACATTTAAAGTGGCGGACAACAAAATTATTGTAATAAACAGAACGTTATTGCTCTTGATGTGGATGCTAATAAAGTTATCATTATAGTTATTAATTTGGTGTCAACAGGCCTTAAAGTTGAAAGGGTTGATTTCCAATCCCCTCCTCTTCTATTATAAAATGAATACGTAATAATAGTTTTCTTAAAACTCGTGTATCTGTTCTGGTAATCATGTTACAGGCGATGTGTAGATTTGAAGTCTGAGACGTGACTGAGCGCCTGAACCGTGTCAGGAATACAGTAACAGTGTTTACTCATATAGCCCGGCTTCCAGAGAATAAATATGTATTTGTTTTGTAAGAATTCATTTGAATCATTATATAATCAAATGTTATATTTATACAAAAAAAGGAGTTATTAGTTTGAACTTTGTTCTTCTATATTTTGTTATGCGGTTCTGCGATTATACTCGTATGAGACGTGAAGACCAGCGCACCACATGCATCCACTAACTTTAACTCCAATGACATATGCTTAATGTTTATGATTCTTTTTAGGGTTTATAGCACCATTAATGGTATATGGTTTCTCCCAAGATTTTTTCTCCATTTCTGTCACCGAAGGAGTTTTTGTTCCTCTGGCTTGTTTAGTTGGGGAAGCTTGACTGATTGCACAGACACTATTGAAGAGAGCTGAACTGGATGATGACATCACTGAATCATCAATGCACTGACTTTAGCTGGAAAATTACTGTTATTGTCTTCTTGCATTATTGACAAACTATTTTCCTGTTTGATACTGTAAAGCTGCTTTGACACAATCAGTATTGCATAAAGCGCTTACGAATGGAACTTAGTGTCTCCAAGATACTGTCTTTAAAGGGTTAGTTCACCCAAAAATGAAAATTCTGTCATTAATTACTCACCCTCATGTCTTTCCAAACCCATAAGACCTTAATTCATCTTCAGAACACAAATTAAGATATTTTTGATGAAATCCAAGAGCTTTCTGACTCTGCATGAGGGTGAGTAATTAATGACAGATTTTTCATTTTTGGGTGAACTATCCCTTTGACAAAAGAACATCATGTTTGGATGTTGCTAGAATTATCTGTACTGTTAAACTATCAGAACCTCTAGAAAAGACGTCAATATGACTATAAGTGCTAGCGTTTCTGTAATCTAAGTTAGTTGGAGTCTAGCTCCTCTTACTAATTTTCTACAGCTTTGGAAGTTTGGAAGAGAACTCTGTCTTCAGTAAACTCTCTGTCAACCGACTGAACTTCAAATTTGACTCCTGGTCTTCATTAAGCATATCAGTGTCTCTCTATGGGGTTTAACTGTAATTCCCCTACAAAGTCAACCTGAGATCAGTGACTTATTCACTTCCCAGTGTCATCAGAATCCCACAGTATTTCATATTTTGGAATTAGAAGAACAACAACACATGATTTCGTGAATGACAGATTAGATAATGTGTCTTCATATGCACATCTGCTCTTTGAATAAGAAATTTATAACAAGAAATCTTTTTTTTTTTTTACACATTTCTCTTTGTCTTGGTTATACAATGAAAAACAGACACGCATGTAATAATAAGTTACCTGAATGTGCAGTTTATGTGGAACGTCTCCAAATGGCCGCAGCTGCTCGGCGTGTTTGCTGACACACTCCAGATAGTCCTCGCTGAACTGATACTGAGGGTTAACCAGAGCGAACACGCGCTCGACTAGTCCTGCCCAGAAATCAGAGAGCACCTCGGCCAGACTCACTCTGCCCCCTGCGCGCACACACACACACACACACACGTTTACTTAGCTATCTAAATGGGGACATTCCATATGCGTAATGGTTTTTCTACTGTACAAACTGTATATTCTATCGCCCTACACCAACCCTGCACCTAACCCTACCCCTCACAGGAAACTTTCTGCATTTTTACAATTTAAAAAAAATGTGTTTATTTTTATACCAGTTTTACAAATGAGGACGTCCCCAAAGGGAGGTTTTTGGAGATTTTGTCAGGTTTAGCTCACTTTTGGGTACAAATTTGTCCCCAAAATATGGTTAAGTAGGAACACACACACACACACACAAACTCACTCACTCACTCACACACACAAACACACACACACACACACACACACACTCTCTCACACACACACGTCTGGTCAGCTATCCTTGTGGGGACTCTCCATAGGCGTAATGGTTTTTCTACTGTACAGACCGTATATTCTATTGCCCTACACCAACCCTACAC
>NW_015552594.1:175515-178505 GCF_001515605.1 Sinocyclocheilus anshuiensis | reverse complement strand
CCCACACACACACACACACACACACACACTATCTCTCTCACACACACAAACACACACACACACACTTCAGCGGATCGTCCAGAATCACTCAGGCGCCACTCTGCAAACACACTGACCCGTGTAGTAGCGCCGCAGGTCTGAGAACAGCTGTTGGAAGATGGGAGCGTTCTGCGTGTACAGATGACCATACGTCTGCGTGAACATCTGATTCATGGATTTCTCTGCCACATCCATCAGCTCCCGGAAAAACTCTGACAGCACAGGGACAGAAGCCAAAGAAGAAGATCATTTTCATTCGTTCGCAAAAAACCTCCAGGCCACCGTGGCCTTGACAAGTGAATTTAAAGCATCTGGAAATGCTGATTTGAGACATTAACAGATGAGATATATTTTCACATTACTAAAAACAATAACACATATCTTGCATATGTCTAGCAGAGCAGATGTGGGGGGGGGGATGAACTTCGCACACTGGATGAGAAGCGGCATTGTAATGCATTATAATTCTAGCAAATCCTTGTTAATGTACTACATAAAGTCTGTAAGATTTTACATTTTACATTCTAGTTTGTACATTTTAATATTAGAAACAGTACTAGCTAGTATTAGTTAGATGCCAGATATATTATGTATTTTTAAGGTATGACTCAAATCTCAAATACATTTTTAAGTTATAACCTCAGGGCTAATTTACTTGAGGTTTTGACAAAATGTTTTATTGAATGTTTTTAATGAGTCTATTTAAAAATATTTATGAATTTAAATTAATATATTATGTAAAAATTCATTTGAAATAAATGAATGAAGACTTCAAATACATTTTAACAGTCACTGGTCGCCACTTACTGCAATAATGTAACATATACAATCTTTATTTGAAGTGTAACATTAGTTCCAACAGTCAATGACTCATTGTGATCGCAGCTCTATCCGGACTATAAACTTTTATCCCAATACTTTTGTTATTATTTAATGTTTGCAACACTACTGTGTAGACTGTTTTTCTCCATTTCTGTCAGCGATGGAGTTTTTGTTCTTTTGGCTTGTTTAGTTGGGGACGCTTGACTGATTGCACAGACACTATTGAAGAGAGCTGAACTGGATGATGACATCACTGAATCATCAATGCACTGACTTTAGCTGGAAAATTACTGTTATTGTCTTCTTGCATTATTGACAAACTATTTTCCTGTTTAATTCTGTAAAGCTGCTTTGACACAACCAGTATTGTATAAAGCGCTATACAAATAAAGGTGACTTGACTTGACTTTGGCACAGCAGAATCATCGTCATTTAGGAATAAGATCGCATATGTTTGAATCAAGATCGCGATCTTTTAATGATTAATCCGTGCATACATATGAGCCTATAGCCTATGTATTTTTGTGTCATATTTGTACCACACCTCAAAAGTAACAGGGCCCAGGCCCCCCCCCCCCAGTGTCAGAGAGAGTGAAATGCAACTGTCTGAATCAGATGATGCTGTTGTGTCTGTCTCATGGGTGCTGAATAAAGGGCATTTCATGGGTGTAAAGATGTTTACAGCGCAGTCAGTCGTTCATGCTCTCAATCAGGTCCTCACCATCAAATTTGCGGTGTCTCTGGGTGAAGGTGGTGAGCAGGAACTGGCTGGTGTCCTGGACCGCAGACAGGAAGTCAGCTTCGCTCTGGCGCGCGAGTGTGTCCTCCATCAGACTGGAGCAGCAGGTGTAATCACGAGGACACAGACGCAGGTGCTCACCTGCCAATTACAGCACACACACACAGACACACACAGGTTTGTTTTTATGGTTTATGGGGACTCTCCATAGGCGTAATGGTTTTTATACTGTACAAACCGTATTTTCTATTGCCCTACACCAACCCTACCCATAAACCTACCCCTCACAGGAAACTTTGTGCATTTATAGATTTTCAAGAAAACTAATTCTGAATTATTTATAAGCCTTTTGAATTACGGGGACACTGAAAATGTCCTCATAAATCACCTTCTCGTTGTAATACCTATGTCATGCCCATGTTATTATACACAGACACACACACACACACACACACACACAGACACACACACAGACACACACACAGACACACACACACACACATGATCAGAGGAACACAGGGAAATTAAACCAAACAAAAGTCACATTTTCCACTGTGATCCGTTTACACTTTATAACATTATTTAGCTCATTCATTAATTTCCACCATTTCATTCACTTACAGATTATGTATATTTCTATATTGACTATTTCTGGACTGTAGGAAGTAATAATGTATGTAAACAGACAGATGACAGACGGGTGGGCTGACGGATCCGGCTTCAGCAAAAGCAGGCAAAGATCACACCCTCCATAAAGCAGCAGCAGCAGCCACACGGGCTGTGAGCGTCTTACCGCTGATGTGTGTGTGTGGAGCGGTGTTCAGCTCGTGCTTCTCTCCGTACACCCGCCGAGACTCCCCGCAGCTCCGCGCTCCGCCCGCGGCGCCCCACAGCGCGATCACGCACACCAACACCTTCATCATCTTCACAAACACCCAGCCAGTGAAAGTGGACACTAAATCTGTGATTAAAGACGACACAACTCGAACCTGCTGCGTCTCAGCGGAGCCGCGTCTCTCTTTGTCCCGGGATGATCGTGCACGCGCTCACACACACACACACACACTCATACACACACACACTCACACACACACTCACACACAGAGAGAGAGAGAGCGTGTCTGAACAATAGAAACACACACACACCTTTTCTCTTTGTTGGCTTTTTAACAGCACGAGCCTTTTATTCAGCCAGATCACAATATAATTCTGTGGGTTTAAAGATTAAATCGTATGCTTTTATTCCTAAAAATCAAGATTGTAAATAATTATTTGTATTAGAAATTATTCATCAAAGGAGCGAGGGCGTCATGCACTTAATCACAATAGCGCTGTATAACTGATGTATTGGTTTTATTTCTTTTTTTTTTTTTTTTTTTTCGAAATTTTG
>NW_015552594.1:171891-174193 GCF_001515605.1 Sinocyclocheilus anshuiensis | reverse complement strand
CTCACACACAGACAAACAAACTCTCTCTCACACACACACACTCTCTCTCTCTCTCTCTTTCACACACACACACACTCACTCACTCCCACACACACTCACACACAGAGAGAGAGAGAGAGAGAGAGAGCGTGTCTGAACAATAGAAACACACACACACCTTTTCTCTTTGTTGGCTTTTTAACAGCACGAGCCTTTTATTCAGCCAGATCACAATATAATTCTGTGGGTTTAAAGATTATGCTTTATGCTTTTATTCCTAAAAATCAAGATTGTAAATAATTATTTGTATTAGAAATTATTCATGCGAGGGCGTCGGGCGTCATGCACTTAATCACAATAGCGCTGTATAACTGATGTATTGGTTTTATTTCTTTTTTTTTTTTTTATTCGAAATATTGCCAAACTTGTTAACCATATCATGAAATATCTGATTCTCAAGTATTTGTAAGTAAATTATTTAATAATTTAAGCACCTTTATTGATCATATTAGTTGATGGCGCCGTTGAAACATTAATTAATTCACTTCTCCTGAAAGACACGAAGGTAATTGGCCGCTGAACTCGGAGAAGAACAGAGTAAACTTTATACCTACACAAAATGTGTATCAAATTGAAAGACTTTTAAGACCTTTTTTAAGAGCTGCACAAATAAGATTAATACTGTATCAGCGGGGTGGGGCAATGGTGATTGTAAAAACAAAGTTTTATAAAATGATAAACATGACATTTATTTAAACCATTTTTAAGAAGATGAGTCAAAAGTATAAATTATCATGTTTGCTGCGTAAAAATATGCGTCTATGCGAGTGTGCGTACGCAAAAATCCACGGCAACGTTCATATTTATAAAAACTCAAATTTATAAAGAGCTTAGCGCCGCGTCAGGGTCTGAGCAGACGTACATACTTTCGTTCTTTTATAAGTCAAGGACATTAATTAGACATTGTTTACAAGGCGGAGATCTGAAACTGTTCAGCTGCGCACAGTTTCAAGATCATTGCAATTTATAGATTTCACATCTAAAAACGTTTTCTGTGCGTACGTTCGTTCTATGAATCACACGTATGCACTTTGAGAAATTATTGTAAAATCAAATTTAGGATTCTTTCTACGCAGTATTTTATAAATGAGGCCCCAGGACACCTCGAGAAATTATCCTCTGCTGTCTGTCATCGATCAGTTAAAGCGCTGAATCATGTCATTATCGGCTCAGCTAAAGGGGCTGAAGCCCCGGAAGTTTGCAGTAAAGCCTCGAATGTTTTTATTTGTATGCCCTGAATGCTTCTTCACTGAGATTTCATGCGCATTAAAACAATTTCTATTAGAAGCGCAGATTTGCTCCTGCTCATCCAACAGTGTCTGCTTACGTCATCATTCACTCCGACAAGGACCCGCCCACTGAGGCTCGGACTTCTGATTGACATGTAAACTGACCAACCATCGATAAGAGATTATATGGTCTGTACAATCCAGCCAATGAGATTAGATCTTTTGGAGGCAGGCGGTGTACTTTACTAGATAAATTATTTGAAAATGAAAATCAACATTTCAACATTCTTCAAAAAAGTATTATATTTTATAAAATATATAATTATATTTCTTATTATTTTTTAAATGATGTGTCTGATTTGCATTTTTGAGCATCTCTCGGTGGCGCAGCACACTTTCCAGGACACACACACGCAGAGCGATTCGGTTAACATGGTGTATGGCAGACTTTTCTTCGTGTAATAACTCAATGAACAAGAAATTCATATTAAGTAAATTACAATGTAAAGACATTGTATTTTTGTTTAGTTTTTTTTTTTTTTTTGCTTTATTTCACTAACAACGGTGTTTCCTTACTGAATGAATTTGAGTTTTTGAACGAATCGGGTGAGTCAATGATTCACTGATCCATTGTTTCTTATTTGGTTCCTCAATGAATCAGCCGTTTGGTCAAGTCAAGTCACCTTTATTTATATAGCGCTTTTAACAATACAGATTGTGTCAAAGCAGCTTTACAGAATTAAATAGGAAAATAGTGTGTTGATAATGCAATAAGACGATAGTAAACACTCAATTTTTCAGTTAATTCTATAATCACCATAGAATAGTTGCAGGGTCTAGACAGATTGCTCTTTTTGTTTATGTTGATCCCCTCCTGAAGTTAATTGCTTCCTTTTAAATATACATATTGTTCTTTAAATCCCTACTGTTGTGGTCTTGTGATGTGCTGAGGTGGAGAGAGAAGGGGCTAATATCTCAGACTCTTTGTGACACATTTCACTTTTTATGTTGTCCCTGCCCAACCCTAGACTAAG
>NW_015552594.1:171479-171754 GCF_001515605.1 Sinocyclocheilus anshuiensis | reverse complement strand
CAAAGTCACATTGTGCAGAGGACTCGTCTGGTTCCTGTGGTCTTGTGCCGATGGTGTCGAGGTGATGAGGTCTTCACTGGGGATCTGTATCTGGGGCTCATCTAGTTGTCCTGGTCTCTGCTGACTTTCAGGGCTGTAGGAGTCCTTTCTAGGTGCTGATCCACCATCTGATCTGAATACAGACTGGATCCGGGTGACTGCAGTGACCTCGGAATAAGAAAGAAACAGACTAATATTAGCGTAGATGCCATTCTTCTAACGATGTAGCAAGTACA
>NW_015552594.1:162118-170888 GCF_001515605.1 Sinocyclocheilus anshuiensis | reverse complement strand
GTTAGGTAGGTTATTCCAGAGTTTGGGCGCTAAATAGGAAAAGGATCTGCCACCTGCAGTTGATTTTGATATTCTAGGTATTGTCAAATTGCCAGAGTTTTGAGAACGCACGGACGTGGAGGACTATAATGTAACAAGAGCTCGTTCAAATACTGATACAAGTACGATTTGAACCATGCTAATGCACTTCCATTAATGCCAACAAAGTTTTCTAGTCTATTCAAAAGAATGTTGTGGTCAATAGTGTCGAACGCAGCGCTAAGATCCAATAGCACTAATAGAGTGTTGGTAATACTGTTTGGTAAGAATCCACTGAATTAATGACTCAGTGGCTGCGTCCGAAATGGCATACTTCTATACTATATAGTAGGCAAAAAGCAGTCGGCAAGCAAATGAGTATGTTTCAATCCTCAGTATTCATAAAAGAGTAAGCAAAAATTGCACAAATTCTCGCGAGATTCGGACATACGTATACTTAATTTGCGTTCTAATATGCCTACTTACCTACTATATAGTAGGAGAAAAGAGTACTGAACAGATTAGTATGTCCAAAACCGCATTATTCATAAAAGAGTAGGCGAGAAATCCCCGGATGTCCTACTGCTTCAGCCCAGATTCTGAAGTGCTCATCGATGGATACTCTTCTATCCCAGAAGCCCACGCGAGAAGATACGTCATCATCGAACGTGATGGAGAACAGCGATGAGGGTGTTTACAAATGTGAGTATTAGAAATCAAATACACGGTTCCCTGTGTTAAAATCATATTTGTTGAGCGACTGTAGAGTAAACTGTTGATTTGCTTAAGGTGTAAAAGACGCTAGACAGTAACGTTACAGTATATTTGTGATTTTGCTGTAAAAAACATGTTTTATTATGTATAGCGAACAGCAGAGCTCCAGTAAGCACACGCACGTCTCCAAAGTGCATTTACATAAACCATATACATCTTAAAGATGATTGAATGTCTATTTAATATGAGACAGGAAAATATTGTAAAAGAATTGCAGATGAGCACATCACAACATGAACAGACATCTGAGTGAGTGATGTATGTGTGCTATTATAGTAGAATTCACTGTCAACTCTGCTTTAGATGAATGTAAATAATGTAAATAAACAAATCTACATAGAGTAACTAAACATGAGTTATCTATTTCATTTGGTCGTTAGTACTGTTGATAAATTGTGGAGCACTTGTGTTAGATAAAAAGTGAATTAACACAACATGTAAATGCAGTATTGAGCAGATAAATCACAGAGGTGACTGACTCTTGTCTGATGTTACAGGAACAGATGAGACACACGTGTGTTTATCTGCTGCAGAGTGACTGATGAAGCAATGCTGCCATCAAAGGCTTTGAGTACACTATAGAAATGAATAAAACATATTTTAAATCTTAAGTTGTAGTTTATATTATATTTAATTATTGTAATTTCAAACATATCTATTACAGCGCTTTTCTGATTCTTGATTGCTGTGCATTGGCTGCAGAGCTTTTGTGGTGGAGCAGGTGACAGCAGCATTTGTGGGAAACAAAAGGAAAACCTGAAACAAAAATATAAAGTAAGATCATTCTGTTTCTTCTAATACAGAAATCAAAAACATTGTGCTGTTAAAATGCTTTTGTATTATGTTTGTGCATCTTTGCAGGATCTGAAATGTCCTCAGACTGGTGTGAGCTGTGAGGATGGAGGAGTCCACAGCAGCGTCCTGGAAATGGTCCAGCGCCATGGATGAGACGCTCCATCTCTCCAACTCTTACCGTCTCATCAGGACCGGATGCTGCGGTGGTCTCTTCATCCTCAGTGACCCCAGAGCCAGTGAGAGCATCTAGAGAAAGACCGAAAGACATTGAGGATGTGAGTTTGGTCAAGTTTGTCCTGCTGGTTTCTGTTCATACAACATCAGTCAATGAAACCCGAGTTTCATAAGCTTCAAAAGCATCATAAAATAATTTCATGAAGAATCTGAAAGTCAGGCTCCATTGACTGATACTGTATGAACACAAACCAGCAGGACAAACATGACCAAAATCACCTTTTGTGTTTGGAAAAACACACACACACTGACACATACACACACTGACACACACACACACACACACACACACGCACTCACACAGACACACTCACACACTCTCTCTCACACACACACACACACACACACACGCACTCACACAGACACACTCACACACTCTCTCTCACACACACACACACACACACACACGCACTCACACAGACACACTCACACACTCTCTCTCACACACACACACACACACACACACGCACTCACACAGACACACTCACACACTCTCTCTCACACACACACACACACACACACACGCACTCACACAGACACACTCACACACTCTCTCTCACACACACACACACACACACACACGCACTCACACAGACACACTCACACACTCTCTCTCACACACACACACACACACACACACGCACTCACACAGACACACTCACACACTCTCTCTCACACACACACACACACACACACACGCACTCACACAGACACACTCACACACTCTCTCTCACACACACACACACACACACACACGCACTCACACAGACACACTCACACACTCTCTCTCACACACACACACACACACACACACGCACTCACACAGACACACTCACACACTCTCTCTCACACACACACACACACACACACACGCACTCACACAGACACACTCACACACTCTCTCTCACACACACACACACACACACACACGCACTCACACAGACACACTCACACACTCTCTCTCACACACACACACACACACACACACGCACTCACACAGACACACTCACACACTCTCTCTCACACACACACACACACACACACACGCACTCACACAGACACACTCACACACTCTCTCTCACACACACACACACACACACACACGCACTCACACAGACACACTCACACACTCTCTCTCACACACACACACACACACACACACGCACTCACACAGACACACTCACACACTCTCTCTCACACACACACACACACACACACACGCACTCACACAGACACACTCACACACTCTCTCTCACACACACACACACACACACACACGCACTCACACAGACACACTCACACACTCTCTCTCACACACACACACACACACACACACGCACTCACACAGACACACTCACACACTCTCTCTCACACACACACACACACACACACACGCACTCACACAGACACACTCACACACTCTCTCTCACACACACACACACACACACACACGCACTCACACAGACACACTCACACACTCTCTCTCACACACACACACACACACACACACGCACTCACACAGACACACTCACACACTCTCTCTCACACACACACACACACACACACACGCACTCACACAGACACACTCACACACTCTCTCTCACACACACACACACACACACACACGCACTCACACAGACACACTCACACACTCTCTCTCACACACACACACACACACACACACGCACTCACACAGACACACTCACACACTCTCTCTCACACACACACACACACACACACACGCACTCACACAGACACACTCACACACTCTCTCTCACACACACACACACACACACACACGCACTCACACAGACACACTCACACACTCTCTCTCACACACACACACACACACACACACGCACTCACACAGACACACTCACACACTCTCTCTCACACACACACACACACACACACACGCACTCACACAGACACACTCACACACTCTCTCTCACACACACACACACACACACACACGCACTCACTCACACACACACACTCACACACACACTCTCTCACACACACACACACAGACACACTCCCACACACTCACACACACTCACACAGACACACACACACAAGGATTGAACGGCGTGGAGGTGAGTAAATGACTGAATTTATATGTTTGGGTGAACTAACCCTTTAAAGCCCAAAATAGAAATTGTATGAAATATATGTAAGTATTTATATTATATTAGAACCTTGAAGAAATAAACTTTAACAAATAAGCAGCTTTATTGAGCGTTTGTGCCCAAGGCACAAAAAAAAACATTTACATTTTAATTACATTTTTTTACATGTATTTTTTTTATTTATATTTATGCATTTGTCAGACACTATTATCTGAAGTGAGTTACAGTGCTCTTATTACAGGGACCTCAATCCCATCTGGAATAAAGAGGTTGTGTTTGCGGAACGATGTATGTTATAATACATCGTGTACACTCACTAAACAAAGAGTGACAGAGACAGAGACAGTGCCAGAGCAGAGCCAATTCATAAAAGAACAATATTTAAAAACACACGTCCAGTTTTGTGTACCTGGGGTGGCCAGCCAAATTTCAGGGGGGGCCGGTGCCACCCCTCGCCACCACGTAGACACGCCCCTGCCTTCTGCTGACCAGCTCACTACACCACAGAAGTAATGAAGCTATATCAAAAATTAGCATGTCATTGTAAACATATGAAATGAAATTTAGCATGAGATATAAGATGTTTTACAGACAGTCGTGCTCGTGGAGAGCAGCACACAGATGTTTGGAGCAGACACAGTGATAGACAGATCATGTTCAGGGTTGTGTGGTTCAGGGTCTTCATCATAGTCTTCCTCATCCTCTCTGTGTACTCAAGACAACGACAGGCTCGATGTCCCTCTCTCATCCATGATCAGATTCAGTCTGACTGCAGCAGTGAGGGTCGTGATGGACGGCAGAGACAGCTGAAGGTGGACACGGTGGTCTTCATCAGAATAAAGCTGTGTTGAGATGCAGATGTGGGTTCACCGTCTGTAAATACATGATTGTTAGAACAATGTTTGAATAAAGCTTTGTTTCATGTGTCGATTACTTGTATTTATTTATTGTCATGGTTACATTTATTAATTCTTTTACTCATTTGCTCATGTTTCCTGTTGTTGTCAGTAAATAAAATGTAATTGTTTCATTAACGTGCATTAATTCATAACTTGACTGAAAATTGAGATGTATTCACCTTGGCTGCGTTTGTCTAGTGTGTAGTCATGCATAGCTATGGCATGACAAAACAAATTACATTTTGTTTGTTTTACTAAAAAAATATAATTATTGGTCAGCATCTATCATTATTATTGTTCATAAGTGTTGGGGTGGGCTAGCAATGCATTCTGGGGTAATCTTAATTTTTAAGTAGTAATACTTACATTTTTCGAGTGTAAAATTAACAGTCTTCTCCAAAGGCGAGATCTTCTAGCAGCTGATCGACGTCTCCTTTCTGCAGATATTACACATATTGCAAACGCTGAGGAAAACCGTACTAGGTAGTGTGGAGTTACTGATGCTGTGAGGTGTTAGTGCACCTGTCCCTCTTATGTTCTTTTTAGTATTAATACTGCAGAACTTATTACATACAAGCCCAGGGAAAGACGGTAGTATCTTTAACAATGAACAATCATAATGATAAAAAACAGAGAACAACTATAGAATGAGATTATATACACGGGAAAAAAAGAATAAATATCTTTGAATAATCATAAAATTAATATAATCATAATGCATTAAAAATTACATTTGTTGTTTTTGTTATTTATAAGCTTTAGGGATTAAACGTGAGAGACATTCAAAAAGAAAAAGAGGAAAACAAAGGAGATTCTAGACAGGTTGACAATTTTGCACATAAAATTAAGAGATGAATAACATATTCAGAAGATAACGATTTTGGTTTTTCGTAATAAAAAAAAATATATCTTTAAGGATTAAACTGTGGGTATATTAGTAGAGCTAAAAATATAAAAACCTTAACCCAAAATTTATTGGTTATATTACAATCACAAGGGCAGCGGTTTCTTCTACAAGACCAAAAATGATCAAATTTCATAAACATCAAAAATATTTACAGATAGATGAATTAAACCTGTTCAGTTGTTGCACTTGTTATAACGGCATAAATCACATGATAACGTCAACATGGTGGATCGCATTCATACTCAACGAGATTTGGCTGTAGAGTACCTATTCAATTCAAGTTTTCAATTCAAGTTTATTTGTCCCGTATTTTTTAATAATATTACCAAGGGGCAACATGTATATCGAAAATAGCAGAGGACCTAGGACAGATCCTTGTGGCACTCCATATTTTACTGGTGATAATTGAGATGACTTCCCATTTAAATGAACAAAGTGGTAGCGATCGGACAGGTAGGATCTAAACCTACTCTTTTAGCGCTCGTTAAGTACTTATTGAAATTAAGTACCCACTCTTTGAGTACACCATTTCGGATGCAGCCAGTGACTCACTTAAGACAGTGGCTTGCCGCTAATTACTGGCAATTTGTTTCATATTTAAAAGTATCTTTTTTTATCATTTCGTATTTCTGTATTCCAAATTGTATATTTAAAACATTAATCTCATAACATTATTTACTCAATTTGTCAGTGCAGTGTAAATGCATGTACAAGTGCTTCTTAAAAATAAGTGTATAGAGCCCTGCATGTTTAATTTAATTATACTTAGCTTTTTTTTTTTTAAAAACAAAGCCACTTAGCCAATTTAACTTTTAAAGATATTCAATAAAGCGTTAGTTCACCCAAAAATAAAAATTAGCCCATGATTTACTCACCCTGGAGCCATCTAGCTGTATCTGCCTTTCTTCTTATGCTACACCTGCATCATCCGCTGGAACGCCACTCTCTCGTGAAGCGCGCACAACAGTTAGCAGAAGCTAGAGATTACGGTTTATACAGTTTTAAATAGGGATTTTTCTTACACAAACGCATCGATTCACTTCAGAAGGCCTTTATTAACCCCCGGAGCCGTGTGGGACACTTTTTATGATGGATGGATGCGCTTTTTTGGGCTTCAAAATCTCGACCACCATTCACTGCCATTATAAAGCTTGGAAGAGCCAGGACATTTTTTAATCTAACTCCGATTGGATTAGTCAACTGAAAGAAAAAAAAAGTAATATACAGCTAGGATGGCTTGAGGGTGAGTAAATCATGGGGTAATCTTCATTTTTGGGTGAACTATCCCTTTAAAGGTTATCCCATATATTCTGACACACATGGATGTCTCTGGGCTCAGCCCCGGGTATCCACTCGCTCTAGACCTGCCCCTGATGTATTGCTCATTGATAATAGGGCCTTTCGCACCGCTTTAGTTCCAGAACTAAATGTACAGTACTAAAGTACTGGGACGATTTTGGGTAGTTCCACAATTAGTTCTGGTACTATGAAAAGGTTCCCGCGGTGCGAAAGGCCCTAATGTCATTAAACTAATTGGACCTGATTGTAAAGTGTTACCAATGCAGACCTGCCAACCTTGGACATTTTTTTGGAGTAACCCTAACCTTTTCTGTCAGAGCATCTGACGGGGCGAGCGTGAGCCGCTTTGAACCGAAACGATAAACTATAGGCTACTAGGAGAGAAATAAAACGCAGAAATTTAAATGCAAAAACAAACAAAAAAAGCACTCTGATTGGTTGACCTCTTCATCTTTTTCTGTTGCTTGTTTTGAATACTGCGCGTGGACAGAGGTGTCACTAGATTTTTGATAGATCGTACCAGCGTACTTTGAGGTCAAAATGCGTAGCCGCTACGCAAAATGCGTACAGGTTGGCAGGTCTGATAATGTGTCAGCATTTCATTAAAATCCTGCAGGAATGTCCATAAATCAAGTCAAAGCACAAAGTTTTATCTATTTACAGCATTTATTTCAGGGATTTAACAGGTTTAAAAGCAAAACAAACGAGACTTGCTCCCTCCTCCTCATCACAACACCATCAGCCGGAAAGGTTCAAACGCGTGGGATCATGTGCAGTCTGTGTTTGGTGTGCCGTTCATTCACACAAACGTGACGCGTGACCGCGCCTGGTTGATCTGCCACACGTTCAGCTCCTCGTACTCGTCCAGGGCAGCCTGGAACTGCGCAGGAGTGAACCCACGAGACACGCAGCGCTGCTCGGCCTCGGCCACACGAACAGACCTCACCGCTCCTTCACCGGCCAGCTCCCGCAGCAGAGAGAAGATCACGTCAGCGGGACGCTGTGCCCTGCAGACAGACAGAGAGTGAGCCGCGGGCACGCTGCAGTCAGTGGTGTGTGTGTGTGTTTGTGTACCTGGTGTTGTTGGTCTTGTCGGCCTGCAGCGAGTCTTTGCTCATCTCCATCAGTCGCATGGCCTCATTAACATCCTCCTTCTCTACAACATCCACCATCCGCAGACGAGCCTGAACACACACACACACCTGAAGTCACATCCTCAGCTATCAAGTGTGTGAATGTCACCACATTCCGCAAATACAAACGATTTTTCCAAAGTCAAGTGTACTTCAGGCAAATGGATGAGTTGTGCCGGCACTGTCAGACCGAGACAAGTGCAATGCCTTATGGGAAAGCCAGCAACTGCCCAAGTCTCCGCCTCTCAACACCAGCTAGTCTCTGCATCGGAGCGCTGCAGCGTGTCGCGTGCGGTCAGTTTTGCATGGGTTTGCACAGCGGCATGACCCGAGGCTGACTGCCCACCCCGCAAAGCTGACCGTCACGCGACAAACACGGATCTCTGCGAGTCAGCTGACGGATCGAACCTGCGCCAGTAGCGGCGTGTGTCGTGAAGTGCTGCTTCTACAGTAGAGATGAACACAGCTACCTGCACAAACAGCACTTTTAACACCCGGCACCCACATCAGAGCAGCTCCAGAGATCAAGTCCTGCTGATGATAACAGTAATGTTCTGCTGCGGGGGTGTGTGTGAGTGTGTG
>NW_015552594.1:145627-160627 GCF_001515605.1 Sinocyclocheilus anshuiensis | reverse complement strand
TAAATATCATCTTTATTTCACTAAAGAATTCTACCTCTAACGAGCTGTAGATAAAATAGTCTAACAAATTAAAATTACCGTTATTTTCCGGTCTTTTTATTCGTTCAGTCAGACTTTGTGCTGCAAAACATCCATGACAGTCGTTGTCCATCCTGGCAAATAATAATGGCCATTCGACGTGAATTATATAAATACTTTTAAAAGCACGGCCATTTAAAACCCGAGGGTCTACCATGTGCATAGTATAGCGATCACTGCAGACAGTTATTTTGGGTGGGAATTAATGTAAACACAGATATCGGATACCAGTCGTGTCTAAAGTGAATGTAAACAGACGTGCCAAAAAAATCGGATATGGTCAAAAGATCGGATCTGTGCATTAAGACTTGCAGTGTAAACGCAGCCTTAAATACTGACACATGCTTTATAACGTGGGCAAAAGAAAGGTCAAACAACAGAAAAATAAAGAAAAACTAAAGCACAATCTAAGAGTTCACAGGAAAGAGACATTTCCGGTCAACAGGTGACTTTCTGTAATCACAGGTCGAAGCAGGGTTGGGCCGATAGACGATGACAGACATCACAATGTTGAGCTGGCATCGAACTGAATTACATTCAAAACAGCTCAATGAACAATTTAAACAGTAAAGATTTCATTGTGCAAAAAAATGCCAAACGAATTATAGGCTAGATGTTTTACACGAGTTAAACGAAGCATACAAAAAACAGCAACAAAATTCAAAATAATTTGAATAATAAATATATTACAATAAAATTAAAATAACCTAATAAATTAACTTAAATGTTTTAATCATCTGACGTCCGCATCGCTCTTAGGCACAGGCATACTTCACTTTCTGCACTCCGTTCCGTCTCGCTCAGAGCCGCCCTGAGCGCCGACAGACGAGCGAGACATGCGCCAACACCCCCCCGCATCCCGTCAACACCTCATCATAATACCAGGTGTGAACTGCAGTGGCCTCAGACATGCTAGTGTAATGCTGTTAGCATGTTTACCTCATGAGCTGCATGTGGATGGGGCTGAAGTGTGTCGGCGGCTGCTTGCAGTGCTGGTGCACGTATGTGATGTGCTGCGCCAGACGCAGGTCGTTGTCTGCATCGGGTTTGTCCTGAATGAGCCACAGCAGGTCGAAGCGCGACAGCAGCGCCGCCGGCAGCTGGATGTTCTGCTCGAGGGTTTTGCGAGGGTTGTAGCGGCCGTACGCCGGGTTCGCCGCCGCCAGGATCGAGCAGCGTGCATTCAGAGACGTCATGATGCCGGCCTGAGACAAACACCATACCAACACGTGATGATTGGGTCAGAGGTCACCCAGCTCGAGCGGAGCGCACCGTACCTTGGCGATGGAGATGGTCTGCTGCTCCATGACCTCATGGATGGCCGTGCGGTCGGCGTCAGCCATCTTATCGAACTCGTCGATGCAGCACACGCCCAGATCAGCCAGCACCAGAGCGCCGCCCTCCAGCGTCATCTCACCCGTGACTGGGTCACGCATCACCGCCGCTGTCAGCCCCACACCGGACGAGCCGCGGCCCGTCGTGTACTGACCTGCAACAGAGTGCCAGAGTTAGCCGCGGGATGCTAGCGGACGGAGGAGCGATGCTGCGGGCCACACTCACTGCGAGGAGCGAGACGGTCGATGTAGGACAGCAGCTGAGACTTGGCCACACCCGGATCTCCCATCAGACAGATGTTAATGTTCCCTACAAACACAGACGCATTCAGTCAAACAGCGCTTCATACAACAGACTGTCACAACAGCTTCACATTAATAAACAAACATCAGACAAATCCTAATTCTGCTGTACAGCAATAATGTCCTTACTCAGTACAGTGTTGATTCAATGCAGCTCTATATCAGTGTCAAAGTTATTATCGAGTCCGATGTATTTGTAAAGCTCTTTTCAGACATATGGTTTCAAAGCTGCTTTACAGAAAATCATACCGTCATATTTATAATTTTAATAATAATTAATTTATGCATTTAGCACACTTTTATCCAAAGCGACTTACAGTGCATTCAGGCTATACATTTTTTACCAGTATGTGTGTTCCCTGGGAATCGAACCCATGACCTTTTGCACTGCTAACACAATGCTCTACCACTGAGCCACAGGAACATTATATTACATTATATTATATATATATAATGCTGTACTGCTTTAACAGAGTAAGTTGAGGAATTGGACGATATGATGATATATATATATATAGTGATCTTCCGGATTCAGATGCAACTCTGTTGTATTTATGGTGTTTTCTGGCACATACAGTATCTCACAGAAGTTGAGTACACCCCTCACATTTTTATAAATATTTTATTATATCTTTTCAGACATTTTCACATAGGGGTGTACTCACTTTTGTTGCCAGCGGTTTAGACATTAATGGCTGTGTGTTGAGTTATTTTGAGGGGACATCAAATTTACACTGTTATACAAGCTGTACACTCACTACTTTACATTGTAGCAAAGTGTCATTTCTTCAGTGTTCAGTGTTGAAAAGATATAATAAAATATTTACAAAAATGTGAGGGGTGTACTCACTTCTGTGAGATACTGTATATCAGTGCTGCAGTGACTCAAACACACAACTGAGAGATTTAAATGCTGCTCGGTTTTGTTCAAAGCGAATGTAAGTGATTCTCAAACAGTATGAATGAAAATAGTAATGTTATTGTTGTTAGAGGTGAAATCTGATGTTCGGACTTAGAATTAGGAATTAGATAATGGCCAGTTTTGCTCCAAGACAGAAACCACTCTCAAAAAGTGTCAATGAATATACACTCTTACGATTATCTTAAGTGAAAAATAACTGGTTATCAAAGAGTCTGATGTGAGTTTAATAATTTCATAATATCATCAGTCATTTAAGTGTTAATGTTGAGCTGAATTGAGTTAGTTTTCTTCTCATGCAGCATCAGCAGACAGACGCGTCTCACCCCTGATCTTCATCCCACGCGGCGCCTGCTCCACTCCACCCACCAGCAGCAGCAGCAGCGCCTTCTTCACGTCCTCATGGCCGTAAATCTCCGGAGCGATCGATCCCGCCAGCTTCTCATAGAAATCCTCCTCTACACACACACACACACATGTGAGTACAGAGACACGTCACAACCCTTATAAACCCCACACAGACACGAAGCGTGTTACCCGTGATCTGACGCAGCTCTTCATCACTCAGCTCTTCAGTTCCCAGCTCATCATCCTCAGTCTTATTCATCAGAGTGATGCAGTGACACTCCAGATACGTCTCTGACAGCAGACCCTGACACACACACACACACACACACACACACACACACACATCAATAACCCTACACACACACCAGACGTATCTGAACACAGTAAAACACAGAGCTCAAGGTCATGTGACCATACATTTAGATAGTCTTACGCTGCATCCCAATTCGCTTACTCATACTACACCCTTAAAAGACGTACTCTTTTTGTGAAGAAAAAGTGCACACTTTTGAGTGTGTAGTAGAAGAGCAGGCAAGCTTTGGGACAAACTATCACATGATACAACTGTGTCTTTAACAGACTCTCTGTCGCATAATTACACGCATCCTGTCACATCTAGTCACAGTTAACATCCACATTTCATTTCATTTAACTTCCTACAATATCAGAGAGAGAAGTCGCACGTTGATCTGCTAGTCGCGGGTCTTTCATGTGGAGAACTGCTCAGATTTTTTTGTATAACGATGCATTTAAAAGTTAATAGCCAAACTGATCTTTATAAAAGTTCACGTTGTTGCAGATGAAATATAAAATAGATAACATTAAATAGATATTTTTTACCAGCTTAAATGTTGATAATTAATAACTCAAGCCCCTTTATCTAAACCCTGTCGCGCACATCCGCCATGTTTGTAGTTTTTTTTTACGCTTTTTATTCATGTTTGTAGCTCTGAACTGAATACTTCACCAAAGCGCAATGGATTGTGGGTAATATTAGCCATTAGTGTTTTGCGTACTCTTTTCAACATACTATGCTTTGGGACACACTTATTCTAATCTCACATACTATTTAGGACGGATAGTATGAACATTTGGACGCAGCGATACAAATGTAGAGGGGGACTTGTTCTGCCCACTGTGTGTTGATAGGGTGTTGAGATGTGTGTGACGTGTGTAAAGCGTGTCACCTGTACAGCCTGTCTGAATCCGGAGCGCAGCAGAGGAAGGAATATTCCAGAAACAGCCACGTGATCTCCAGGCTGCGCCACACGCGTGTTCTCTCCGCGGGCGTAAATGGTCATGCTGCGAGGGATGTTTCCCACCGGCACCTGATCGCTCTGAGCACACACACATAACACAATCAACACTCTGCATGATCTACACTCAGCCAGACAGACGTGACGCTCTCACACACTCACATGCTCCTGAATGCGCAGCTCCTGGAACTTGATGAACTTTGACCCGCGTGTCTGCAGGTACAGCCGTCCTCCAGACTTGTTGGTGACGCACTCCTGACTGGGACACATGATGAGCGGCGTGAAGCTCGGAGAGGCGATCTGAGCAGTGGCAGGGACAGGACTCGTGTTAGCACACACACACACACACACGTGAGCGTTTAAAGACACGCATGCACTAATGAGCTGCGCACCGGCTGGTAGGTCTCGGCTCCGCACTGATCGCAGGTGTACGTGGCCACAGTCATCATGGGTTTGACCTCCGTGGCTCTGGTGACGATTCCCCTGACGGTCACCAGCTGACCGATGCTGTCGGCCTTCACGTCACGCACCACCTTGGGCTTCAGCGTGGACGGAGGACGGAAATAAACCTCACTGAGAAACACAAAACACTTGATTCATGCAGTTATATACTACAAAACCATCAAGTGAGTGTGTACAGTATGACAAACAGGAACACGGTAACGGCTGTCACACACTGAATTCACCAGGACACGAGCGTGTATGTGAGTGAGTGTGAAGTGACATGTGGCCAAGTATGGTGTGGTATACTAGGAATTAGTGCTCTGCATTTATCCCATCCAAAGTGCACACACACAGCAGTGAACACACACACACCGTGAACACGCACCTGGAGCAGTGGGCAGCCATTTTTTGCTGAGCAGTTGGGGGTTCGGTGCCTTGCTCAAGGGCACCTCAGTCGTGGTATTGAAGGTGGGAGAGAGCGCTGTACATTCACTCCCCCCACCTACCCTGCCGGTACGAGACTCGAACCCGCAACCTTTGGGTTACGAGTCCGACTCTCTAACCATTAGGCCACGACTTCCCCCCTGTGACTATCAATTCAATAATCATTCTGATGATCAATCAATCAATCCCAAGATTGATCTTTTAGTCCGTTTTCAGTTGAACAAAACTTCACTAAGTATTATTTGTAGTGCGCCTGCCATCCAATAATCATTTGTTTTGTTCCTTTTATGCACTAATACATGCATTTATTACATATTCATTATATTTTTACTGATGTCGTCATTATTCAATTATATTTCAATAAATCATGAAACAAATTTTACACCACCATTTCAATGTTTATTTCAAAACAACTGAATAAAATCAAAATCAATAAATTTAAAAATGGCTTTATGATTAATTTAAATGTTTAATAAACTCACATTTATTTAATCAAATATGAGACAAATTTAAATTTAGAGACAGTTGATCTAATATCTAAACATAAAAGACAATTGACTTATCTGAATATAGTTGTTCATATAATCTTTAGTATTTTAGCAATATGTTTAATACTATAGTAAAGTGTAGTTTACAGCATTGAGATTTTTTTCCTTAAGAACAATTGACATACCACCCAATATATATCGAAATGAATCAAATCAAACTAAGAGCTAGTGAATCAAACCAGCCCCAGTGTGTGTGTGCTTGAGTCACTCACAATCTGCGCATGAGTTCAGACGGATACTGGTTCCGGGGGTCATGCGTGTCTGCGGGGTCACGACCTCTGGTCTCCATCATCAGCCGGTGCTCGATATAAACGTCCAAGGCATCCTTCGCCACAACCTACAAAACACACACACGCATGGCTCAGACACAAATATATCGATCAGCAGGCAATGTTAGTGATATACAGTGTATTTCAGCTGTGTGAATGTTTATCGCTTCATGTGAGCCTCCTTTGTGTAGGCAAATAAAGTTAGACATTTAAAGCTACTTACATATTCAACTATATATGAAGAGCTGCGTGATAACGGCTTACATTTTGCGACAATCACAATTTGATTTGGTATATAGCATATATCACGTTATGTGAACGTATGTGGATAAAGCTGAATATACTTATTGCAGGTTAAAGTCATTATAGACCTGTTATAGTATCATTTTCTAGAGTTTCATTCTGCACATCATAAGCCGTTGGCGTATTTATTTTCTGACGTTCATATAGATCTGTAAAGCGATCTATAATGTCAGTACGGTCACCTCTCGCTCTCTGTACTCCGGCAGTAGCTCGTGAACCGCATCCGCGAACAGTCCGGTGTAACGCTTGCTGTTCTCACACACGCTCTCCACCAGCGAGTCCGGCTCGAAGCTGCAGGAACGGAGCAGGCTGCAGATCTCACCAGCTGAGCGCCGTATTTGAACACCTTCTTCCCGGAGTCATCCTCGCTGTAGAACTCCTGCAGGAAGCGCTTGCACTTCTCTGGAACACAGCCACAGCAGAAAAACCACTATCACACACAAACCTGTCGAACGGCTCGTGTAAATGTTTAAGTGAAGGAAAAGCTGATGAGTCCAGATGAGCGCGCGGAGGAAGCGTAAACAAACGAGCGAAAGCGCCGAACCAACACTGCATCCAGCTTCACACATTTACTAGTAGCTGTTCAACAGAAAATAAACGTCTGAAGATAGAGTTAAACTCCGCGAATGATCGCCGCGTCCAAGCAGCCTCGGAGCGACTCGAGCAAAACATCGAGTTGATGTCATGTCGCCGAACCTGATCGCGATTCCAGAGTCTGTGTCCCAGTGACAGGCGACATCTGCTCCGACCGCACGTCATCTCGCTGCATTTGCCTTCGCGTTATAAATGACGCGCGTGTAACGCCACTTGATGGCTGCTGTTTTTGTAAACAAAGCAGCACATGGCTCTGGAGCCGCACCGCTTCCGCGATCCCGCCGCGCTTCATAAAGTAGTCCCGTCCAGCCTGAACGCGACCGTAGCCAATAACAACCAACTGCAGAACCGCAGAACCATACGTCATGACTGTCTGAGGACAACAGCGCCAGACTAACAATCTGAGGCCGGAAGTGGGCGGAGTAGCAGTATCAGATCGGAAGTGGGCGGAGTAGCAGTATCAGATCGGAAGTGGGCGGAGTTCATGTAAACTAATAATGGCTGAAGACACGGTAAGAAGTTAATCACGGCGTAATTACGAGAGCTCAGTCAAAAGTTAATGAAAACAGAATCATCATGGCGGAAGAAGAGAAAACGGTAAAAAAAATAAAAAAATAATTGCCTTTGTGTATTTAATCGTGAGGTATTCGGCCAATCACAACGCACTGGACAGCTGGCCAATCACAGCACACCTCGCTTTTCAGAACGATGAGCTTTGTAAAAATCGACGCGTTTCAAAAAGTCGGGGCGCATCATCAGCGGAACCGACCCGCGCTACACGTACAGACGAAACTTTCACACGGTACTGTAAAGCGACAACCATTACAGGACCGACCGATCGGAATAAACACACGCATGATTCTGGACGGATTTGTTAAAGTTCTGACTGAAAATAAGCGCGTCTGAAACTGAGCACGTGCTCCCCGCGCGCCTCCGCTCTTTGTTCCGAGACTCCATCCGGGCTCTGTAGCACAAGCGCGCGCAACCCCCGCGAGCAACGGCTAAACCAAGTTAGAAACGCATCTACAAGCGTTAACGGAGCAAAACAGCACGTGTCACATCGATTCAGTTCAGATACCAAATATGATGATTCATATGTGTTTTCATCTAGATTTCATTTCATCAGACTTTGATGCGTATCGCCTCAGAAACAGACGAAAAGAGTTCTTAACTAAACTAGAGTTCATTTCCCAACTTACCCTTCTCCGCCATATAATCCTTAGGTGCCATGTTTATCGCAGAAGTGTGGAAAAAGTCGCGTTTCTAAGGTAAACGTGTAAATATCTGACCTAGGAGACGGTTTCCTGACTGAAGATGCAACACTCTCGAGCGCAGCTGCAAAAACTGGCGCGAGTCTGCTGGCGCTTTCCACCAATGAGAACGCGTCTCCGAGTGCGCGAGGGCGGGGCTCTGCCTGTGGCGCGAGAATATTCCAAACGTAGTTTGTCACATGGGCAGATTGACCAATAAAATCTAAGCTTTGAAACGGCGGCAAAACAGTCCGGTTGATGATGTCATGACAAGAGCGGCGAACAGTGAAAACATCCGGAGCTCGAGTCTCCAGCAGCGCGCGCTGAACATCATACAATATATCTAATAATCAAAAATAATAATGTAAAACAAACATCTGAAAGTGCAAAAAAACGAATATGCGAGATTCCCGCCGGACATTAATGACGCATCGTTTCTTTCACTGCGCACTGTATTGTAATATTACATGGTATAGTGTATTGTCTGTATATTGTGTGCTATATTGTGTTCGATTATATGAAGAAAAAACAAACACCTGCACTGTGGCTTTGTGTAAAATCATGGTGAAAAGTGTTAGCAGTAAATCTGAAATCTTGCAGAAAAAAAAGCACTTGCGAGAAATAAATGTAAATTATTTATTTTAACAAAGATAATAAACAAAACTGTTTTAACACTTAAACCAACATCATTTTTAACCATCAAATCAAATAGGTTTTTTATGCTCTTCTCATTAAGACCAACCTGGTGACATTAATGACTCAACTGAACCGTTTTACAGAGATCTTAAAACAGCTGCATTAACAAAACATCCCATAATGATCCACTGGTGAAACGTGAACACCGGTTCATTGGAACAGATCCTCCAGGAAGCTGGCAGAGCCGTGTGTGGAGGGCTGCAGGACAGAGGAGGAGGAGGAGGATGAAGAAGAGGCTTGTGCTGATCATTCAGTGAGCCTGCAGTGGGTTTAACTCACCAAAGCGATGCCCAGCTCAGAGTCTTCATCATCGTAATCTTCAATTTCTGGCTCCTCATCCTCTGAAGCATCTTCATGACCCAGAGAGAGTCTGAGCACACGCACACACACACACACACGAACAGACACACACGTGCACACACACACACACACACACACACACACACACAGTATCATGCGTTTTTAGCACAAGCTGCTCTCTCATGTTCACCTGCATGCGTTTCATTATGCATGAGTTTATCTGTCTGTCCCTAACTCTGATGCATACAGTTTTGCGTGTTGTTTTTATTAATTTTGGAAACATGCTTCTGTACACATGAATAATGTGAAAGAAGCAGAAGTGCAGATGAACACACTCACGTGCTGAGATGAGACTGGATGCTCTGAGAGAACGGACTCGACTGCTGTCTGCTGTGAATCACACTCTTCCTCAGGACGGACCTACAGACAGACGTGAAAGAGTGTGTGTGTGTGTGTGTGTGTGTGTGTGTAACAGCCAATGAAACTAGGAGCTAGTCTTTCTTACTCAAACCACTCAAATATCAACCTGTTGTTCAGTATATTATTAGTCCAGGTTACAAATGTCACAAGCTCTCTGTCTCTATATTTAGGTGTCTAGTCATAAGTAAATAATTGTAAAACAATCAAAATAAAACGGATTTTATTAGTTTAGCTGGATGTCATGTGACCATTAACCAACATCAGAGACCTGTGAACATTTTCAATTCACTTAAAAGTCAAGTCATTATTTGAGCTCTGAGAGGTTCAGCTGATGAAGATGTTTATGAACAGGAACATAAAGCACACATTACATTACTGTTTGCTGAGGCGTGTTGTCATCTTTAACATGAATGAACTTACTGACACGTGTCCATCACATTTCTGTAACCTATGCATATGTATTATGTCCTTTTAGTAATGTAGTTTATGAATGGATATAAATACCCGTCTGTGAAATCATCGTCCATGTCGACACGGCGTGTGTGTGACGTTACAGCTGGAGTTTCCAAACGGCTGGTCAAACCTGCACACACACACACACACACACACACACGTACCATCACTGGAACAGCTGTAGGTCTAAGTTTGTGGTCTGGGAGATTTTATAATGTTTCTGAAAGTCTCTTCTGTTCATCAAGGCTGCATATATTTGATCAAAAATACAGAAAAAAAAAGAAAATATCTGTGTTCTATGTGAATATCTGTTAAACTAATTTATTTCTGTGATGCGCAGATTTCTGTGTATTTTCAGCATCATTACTGCAGTCTTCAGTGTCACATGATCTTCAGAAATCATTCTAATATGCTGATTTGCTGCTCAAGAAACATTTCTGATTATTATCAATGTTGAACACAGTTGTGCTGCACAATATTTTTGTGGAAACCTTTTATTTTTCAGGATTCACAGATGAATAGAAAGTTCAAAAGAACAGCATTTATTTCAAATAGAAATCTTCTGAAACATTATAAATGTCTTTACTGTCACTTTTGATTTAATGCATTTTTGATTAATAAAAGTATTAATTAATTTTTAAAAATACCCCAAACTTTTGAACAGCACTGTATGTGCTACTGAGCCTATGAAATGTCCTCACTAATAAAGTTGAACCAGTGTGTGTGTCTCTGTGCCTGTGTGTGTGTGTGTGTGTGTGTGAGAGAGAGTGTGTGAGGGTGAGTGTGTGTGTGAGTGAGTGAGTGTGTGTGTGTACTTACTGTGTGTGCGTCTGCGTTTCCTGCTGGGTTTTTCTGCTGCTGCTGGAGTTTCTTTCGATCCTGAAGTCAGCGATCGTTCGTACATCTTCACAAACTCACTGTTGATCACTGAGGCAAACACACGGCGCAGATACAGCGACCTGCATCACAGACACACACACACACACACAGACTGACTGCAGGACAGTAGAAAGCATTTATCTGGCAGAGGAATATCAATATCGTGATCTCTGTGTTCAATATTTGTTTTTACAGACGTCCCAATGAGAAACTGTCCAGATAGGGCTTTAGCTGAAAATCAGCAGGGAATTTGCTCTGGGATTGTGTGAGAAAAACACAGACGTACAACTGCACAGTACATGAAACAGATTTCTCTGGTAAATAAGTCCCTTCCAAATGGAGCTTCCCAGGATGAATTTACCCTAATTCTTCTGAACGAAGAAGTAAAGCAGGAATAAAGAGTTTGTTGCTTTATTCTTCATATGGGTGATGCATCCCGTGTTGTAATCGCATGAGTAACTGAATACGGTTGATCTCAGTGAACGGAGCGTCAATGATACTCACAGCTGCTTGCACTCAGGCTGCAGGACTTTGAAACTGAATTCACTCAGAATCTCCAGAAAACTCAAATTCATCAGGTCTCCCTTATCGAGCCCTTGACTCGCGAAACGGATGCCATCCCTACGCAAACCACAAACGGCCACAGATGAGAGAGAGAAATAGAGAGAGAGCGTAATGAGAGGGTGAATACACACTGGTGTAACGCCAGCAGTGGTTTACGGATCAGACGCAGGTTGATGCTGAAGTTCAAAGCCAGTTTCTTCGCCAGCAATCTGATCTCTGACAACTCCTCATCACGCCTGTCCTGCTCCAGCCCAGAGAAGAGCTGCACACACAGAGACACAGAGACACACAAACAGACAGACAGACAGACACACACACACACACACCTGGTGCAGACACAAGCATACACACACACACACACCTGGTGCAGACACAAGCATACACACACACACACACCTGGTGCAGACACAAGCATACACACACACACACACCTGGTGCAGACACAAGCATACACACACACACACACCTGGTGCAGACACAAGCATACACACACACACACACCTGGTGCAGACACAAGCATACACACACACACACACCTGGTGCAGACACAAGCATACACACACACACACACCTGGTGCAGACACAAGCATACACACACACACACACCTGGTGCAGACACAAGCATACACACACACACACACCTGGTGCAGACACAAGCATACACACACACACACACCTGGTGCAGACACAAGCATACACACACACACACACCTGGTGCAGACACAAGCATACACACACACACACACCTGGTGCAGACACAAGCATACACACACACACACACCTGGTGCAGACACAAGCATACACACACACACACACCTGGTGCAGACACAAGCATACACACACACACACACCTGGTGCAGACACAAGCATACACACACACACACACCTGGTGCAGACACAAGCATACACACACACACACACCTGGTGCAGACACAAGCATACACACACACACACACCTGGTGCAGACACAAGCATACACACACACACACACCTGGTGCAGACACAAGCATACACACACACACACACCTGGTGCAGACACAAGCATACACACACACACACACCTGGTGCAGACACAAGCATACACACACACACACACCTGGTGCAGACACAAGCATACACACACACACACACCTGGTGCAGACACAAGCATACACACACACACACACCTGGTGCAGACACAAGCATACACACACACACACACCTGGTGCAGACACAAGCATACACACACACACACACCTGGTGCAGACACAAGCATACACACACACACACACCTGGTGCAGACACAAGCATACACACACACACACACCTGGTGCAGACACAAGCATACACACACACACACACCTGGTGCAGACACAAGCATACACACACACACACACCTGGTGCAGACACAAGCATACACACACACACACACCTGGTGCAGACACAAGCATACACACACACACACACCTGGTGCAGACACAAGCATACACACACACACACACCTGGTGCAGACACAAGCATACACACACACACACACCTGGTGCAGACACAAGCATACACACACACACACACCTGGTGCAGACACAAGCATACACACACACACACACCTGGTGCAGACACAAGCATACACACACACACACACCTGGTGCAGACACAAGCATACACACACACACACACCTGGTGCAGACACAAGCATACACACACACACACACCTGGTGCAGACACAAGCATACACACACACACACACCTGCTGCAGACACAAGCACACACACACACCTGCTGCACACAAGCACACACACACACCTGCTGCAGACACAAGCACACAGTCCTGGCGCTTTCCACTGAGCTGATCATCTTGGATTTGCTGAGAGTCTCTTTGATGATGTCACCGAAATCCCTGTAGAACTACAAAAAATAAAGAATAACTTAAACATTACAACATTAACACTGTTATTTACCTGGTCATTATTTATTAAAAACATTTTCACAGCACAGAATGGGCTCATTTATAAAGATGTGCGTATAATGATCCTAATTTGTAAACATACAACAAATTCTAAATTGTTTCTACCAAGAATTTATAAAACATTCAGGCTGCTCTTAAATGTTCCTAACTGTGTCCCTCTTTATAAATCACAGTTCATCTTAAATTCAAGCGCAGTGTGAACAAGTGCATAATATATATATATAATTATTTTAGGAAATCATATCTAATTAATCTATTTCAATTACGTTATTATGAGGAAGATGCTAATTTGTGCATATAATAATATTAATGCATATTGTGATTTTTTTTAAATTTTACTGGTGAAGTTCATGCTCTTCAGTTGGGTTAGGGTTACAGAAAAAGTTCACGTCAATTTATGCCTTTAGTAAACCTGCTTTCTTCCTCACTTTTGACAATAAAATCCAGGGTTTAGAAGTCAGGATCATATATGACGTATGTTTCATAAATGAGGCTCAATCTTTCTCTTACTCCACACACACACCTTATTGTAGTATTTGAGTATGTCTGTGGCGGCTCGCAGCTCCAGGACTCCGTATATGATGAGTTTACAGTATCCAGCCAGCTGATTCCTCCTCTGCAGCAAAGCAGCCATCTTCATCTCCTCACACTCTTCCTCACCTGCAGCACAATCCTGCTGAGCTACTTACATCTGATCAAGATCTGCATTTCACATGCAATCTTCTTATCAAAAGACGACTGCTTTAGGAGAAAGTTACAGAGTAAATATGTGTGTAAGTGTCTTTCTTTATCCGTGTACCAGCCAGATCCTCGTCAGGCTCGCTGAAGACGTAGTCGATGATGAAGGAAGCCATTTCTGCTTTGAGAGAGTCATCAGGACTGAAGAGCTGCAGCGGAGAACCGTC
This sequence comes from Sinocyclocheilus anshuiensis, assembly GCF_001515605.1. NCBI lineage: Eukaryota > Metazoa > Chordata > Actinopteri > Cypriniformes > Cyprinidae > Sinocyclocheilus > Sinocyclocheilus anshuiensis. The sequence goes on along the minus strand of NW_015552594.1, from coordinate 146,375 downwards.
TCCTTCACACAGCTTCCCGAAGACGAGCAGCACGTCACACAGACACACAAACGCCTGCGGACACAGCAAACACATGACGAGCCTCAATCTCATTCACTGACAACAAATCCAGTCGACAGAAGCTCAGAGACAGCGGCTCCATACTCTAGAGCTGAACAAGCAGTCGCACAGTTTCTTGTGTGTTTTTGTCATCGGCTGGGTTTCACTGTTGGTCAAAGTCCCTGCTGTTGTGTAGTTTGCACAGCGCTGCGGTGAGACTAGAACAAATGTGGTGTGATGTGAGCAGCAGAGTGATTCAGATCGACAGTCTAAACCCCTGTGTGTCTGAGACTGAGGACTGAGGGCTGTACCTGGTTCCTGATGCGACTCTGAGCCACGGACAGACAGCTCTGACACACCACACAGAACGAGTGAAGAGCCTTCATCACACGCTTCAGCTCCGCCTGACAGACAGACAAACCTGTCTTTAGCAAAACAGTGTGCATGGGAAATCAGTCTTTCATGAATACTAACACTTTCTATTACGTTTCTACTCTATTTTTTTGTATTTATTCAAAAACCCTTTATGTGTACTGGGTTAGACTGACTGGGACTAACATATGTGACGTGACGTGACATGTGGCCAAGTATAGTTACCCATACTAGGAATTAGTGCTCTGCATTTAAACCATCCAAAGTGCACACACACACCGTGAACACACACCCGGAGCAGTGGGCAGCCATTTATGCTGCGGCGCCCGGGGAGCAG